>NW_025335438.1:26943496-27173887 GCF_004798865.1 Varanus komodoensis
AAAAACCAGTAACGACGGTGCCAGGCGGACCTCTTTGGGGAGTGAATTCCATAGGTTGGGCGCCACCGCAGAGAAAGCCCTCCTCCGAGTACTTACTCTCCTAATTTCTTTCGTGGAGGGTTCCCGGAGAAGGGACTCTCCCGCAGATCTCAAAGGGCGGTCGGGCATATACGGATGTAAGTGCTCGTTCAGGTAGCCAGGACCCAAGCTGTTTAGGGCTTTATCAGCCTTTGAACTACTCCCTAGAGCATTTTACCTGCCAAGTAGTGACAAATTATAAAAAAGAAGGCAAAAAATGAAAAGTAGTGCCCTTTGTTGTTTCCTTTGTTTTATATTAAAACAATTCTAAAATGCATGGTGTGCTTTCATTTCATTCCACATTTGATTTTGTTTTAAATGAACGCATGATACTCCTAAATTATCTGTGACCAAGGTGTTTGGACCTACTTTCCCATGAACTTGCTCAGCAGCAGAGATCATCAGGGGAGGACCTTCTCCCTAACCTTTGGGTACCTAGAGGGAGGAACTCATTTGTGGCCACAGTCTGGCAGCAAATGTATTATTATTATTTAGCTACAGGTGAAATCTGGCCATTTATGCAGGCTTTTATCATCTCAGAAGGGATTTTTCTCTCCTGATTTGACTTTCATACTGTTATACTGCCTGCTTAGCTTGGCATGTGGAATATGGGAAGCTGCTAGTCTGTTACCTCTCCGGGATATCAGGAGTTAGGTGGAGTGACATTTGGAAAGACAGAGAGAGAGAGAGTAAAAAGAAACAGGTAAAAAAGCTGGCAGGTAATGTCATATAGAATGAAAATATTTATTTAGAATATCAGGTAGAAACATTTTTATCTGTTATGCTGAGATGTAATATTTCTGGTTATTTCTCCTAGTGGTTTTGAATATTAATGTGTTCCAGTCTGGATAGATTCTAGGGTAGTATATTTTACCCAGTGCTATCCTCAGTAGGTCCTGTCCCTCAGTGGAGTCTATCTTTTTACCACCATTGTTACCAGCTGCTGCTCTCCTCCTCCTCGCCGCTACTTGCATGATTGTCAGAAAGAGAGCCAGTGAACAAACATGCAGTAGGATGCAATGCTTCTCTTTCTCACCACCACCGTTGTATGGACCAAAGCAGGATGCAGGTGGACAAGCCTACTGTGGTGCTGAAGAGGAGAATCAACTCTGGGGTGGTCTTGTGCATGGGTCTCTACTGGGGGATGAGCCCTTAGCAGTTTCCTAGTCAAGCTTATTCTAAATGCCAGTCCCAATCTCACCCCATATTGTTCAATTGGGAATATTTGAGGAGACTTCTGCACTACAGTTCACTATGTGGTGTCAAAGGTTTATTTTGGAAAAGGTGCGGGGAGGCTGGAGTACTGGTTGCTTTGACTTTAACAGTGGCCTTCAGGCCTTATGTGGAACCTAAGCAATGTCACACCTCGCTAGCTGACTTTTCCAAATGGAGATCTCAGAGAATGAACCTGAAACAGTCTGCATGCAAATTGTGTGCAGTATCTCTAGACTATAAATTCCTCTCCTGAACCTGCTGGGTTGTTTAATGGCTGCTGGTATGCTCTAAATTGTGCATTCTGTTGATGTTAGTTTTATTTAATGTGCACTTCAACATAATTTGGTGCAAGTGTTTGCTAAGACTGTTGAAATGTTTTAAGAATTGTAAAGCCACCTTGAATGCTACTTATGGTAGAAGGTAGTTCAAAAACATTTTACATAAATTAAAAACAATTCATAGAGAAGTTTAATTCATCAGACCAATGGTACTAACATAATTCTAAGCAGGGTTTTTTCTAAAACACTTCAGCTTATCTAATTATATTTCCAGACAAGTCCAAGTAAATACAAGGTTCTGTGTGGCTCAGTAGGATTGAGACTGGAAAGACCCCCAAGAAGTATCTCTGGTTATGTTAAAATATGGATTACAGGAATATCCCTCAGTTCTTCAAGGTGCAATATTTTTCTCTAGTACTCTGAATTCAGTACTGCAAAAGCCCATGCTGTGTACATTCTACAAGGAGAAAAACAAAAATACATATAAATTGTGAAAATCACCAGATGGTTTTCTGACAGCCATAAGTGCATTGCTTGCTTATTAGACCCATCTGCTGCCAAATGTTAGTTCTAAAAATGTATAAACAGAAAGGTATGAAATAATTATTGCATTCTCTGCTCTTTCATTTTCCAATAGGTACATGTCTTTATATTACGAAGCATGTAGAGGTATATTTTCAAAATGAAAAAGCTCAATGCAGCAGCTCCCTGCTCATGATGTGCTAAGGGAAATCCTCTGCAAATGAGCTTCCTCGTTAGTTTCTTCAAAGAAGATTGCTACTTGCACAAGACAGATATGAATATTAGGAAGAGAATGCGTGTTTCCATATGGTAAAGTAGAATGGGAGCGTCAAGGTTAATATCCAATAGGATGCTTAGATTCCTGCCAAGTTTGTTGAACTCCACTGATTCTCTAACACAAGCAGTACCCAGTTCTTGAGGAATGAAGGTTTAGTGCCTACCAGGGCAAGAACAATGAGTGAAAATATTCATTTCCAGAGAGCTTGCGTAAGGCAGCTCTCCTGACTCACCCTGATCCAGAGATAAATGTTTTTGCTAATTTCAGAAGCTTGCTAAGAAACAGTAGATATGCATTGTGCAAGCAGTCGGTCCTGCTTGTGCAGCAGAATGGGTGCAACAGAATGGGTGGGGACTGTCCCTTGTGTGCATTGGATACTGTCCCTTGTGTGCATCAGAGCACAAGTGAAGCTCTGGCCAAAATCTGTCAGTGGACCTTCACTATTATTGAATCAGCATATTGGTTTTTAATAGTCATACCTTGCCCCAAGTAGCTGGCCACTTCCATAAATCCCTGCTTCCCTGAAGTTAAACTCAGTGTTTCACTGTGTACCGATGGAAGCTCAGTTATGAAGCTTATTTGGCATGCATAATTATTCCCAAACCTACATGTATTTATTTATAACATTTATATGTCGTTCTATATCTATGTGGATTCTGGAGTGGCAGGTGAACAATAAAAATGTCTAAAGCATAAAACAAATAGGAGCAGAATATCAATAAACAGTGGTTGGCCAACCAAAAAAAGACTTCATGAAATAAATGTTTTCAGTAGGTGCCAGAAACAATGCAATGTTTGTGCCTGCTTGAGGCAAAGAGTTGCCACTGAAGTCTGCAGGTTGACTCAAGTCAACTAAAAGCCCACGTAGAAGCAGTAGAGTCATATAATTTGATCACCTCAATGCCTGTGTAGGTTGATAAGGGAAAAGGCATCTCTCAAGTACCCTGGTCTCAAGTTGTTTAGAACTTTATGCATTAGTACCGAATCTTAAACCATGTCTGGTAACAAAAAGGCAGCAGATGTATTTTGCCCAGCAAAAGAGTTGCATGTAGCCAAGCCGCTGAATTCTGTACTAGTTCTAGCTCCTATAGCAGACTTGAGGGCACACTGCTTTGCTATACTCCAGTTTTGAGGTCACTAATAACTGTACCTCTGTGCCAAGCTGTTCTTTTCTAGGAGACACACAGCTGGCAAACCAGTCAAAACTATAAAAGGCTGTCAAAGCTGCCATGGTCACTTGGATCTCCAGTGACAGTGATGGATCAAGTAGTAATCCCAGCTGGACCCCATCCAGCATCTCTCCTGGACTCAGAAACTACTCAGCCACAGGTCTCCCATCTTGTCAGGATTCATCTTCAGTTTATTGGCCCTCAATTCAGCCAATCACTGAGACTAGAATGTCACTGAAGCAGAACTTCTCATACAGAAAACCATGAAGCAAAGTTTCCATACAGTGCTGGGGTGGTACAGAGCCCAAGCACAAGCAAGAAAGTGATGATTTTTTTCTTTTGCTGAACACATATTGATACCAGTAATAATGATAATTCAATTGCCTGCACCTCAGTTCTAAATCTGTCGAGCATCCCATGTATACATTTAAGTATTATATAGCTTCCATCAGAGTTATGCAGTCTTCTTATGGCATTTCACATACACAATGGTAAAAAAGTTGTCATTAAATAAATTTTAAAAGAATAAAATACAAATCTACAATAGTAAAGAATTCAGTGAAAAATCCAGCAGTTAATGCAGAAGCAACACTTTAAGCTTACAGCTTACAAGCACAGGTCAGTCTCAAATCAATTTGTATCATCATTGTTAAGAAAAACTGATGGTACTTCATGCCTCTCTATTACCATATTAACCCTTAGAAACTGTAGCAGGGCTGCGCCTGGTCTGTACCCATCCTAGAGCACTCTCCATAATGGGGAACAATCTGGAAATGCAGCTGCCCTGGGCTATGGATCTGATGAGGGACAGTCACTTTTTCATTGCTGAGAAACATGAAAATGTGCATTGCTTTACATTTGCTTGCACCAAACTTTATTAAACTTTCATTCCCCCAGTTTCGAGAGATTCTTTTTCTTTTAACCAGCCTACACTTGATGTGAGCAAACTTAGCCATCTTCTTATTTGCTGAATGCTGACCACAAAACTTCATTTAATGTGTAGAGTTGGAGAAGAATTTCTGGGATACATGGTGTTCAATTAGTAATAAAGCTGAGCATTATGGTTTGGACAGAATCATATCCAAAACAACACATTTCTAAACTTCAGTACCATTATTGCAGAGAGTTTATGACATGGGCTTTAGTGTCTTAAAAAACAAAACACTGACTGGCTTTATTTCATACCACCATTCAGGTTGTGGAGTGGAAGAAAATCTTCGTTTATAAGTTGCAATCAGAGCAATATACATCAGTCACAGTTTGTATTGCCTTTTCTTTCCAGTTGTGTTAGAATTCAGATTTGAACAATGTGGTAAATCCAATGGAATTAAATGAATGGATGCAAAAGTGCTCTGAGTGAAATCAGAGTCATGTTTCAAACATTCCAGTTTACATATTGGGCATTCTCATAAGTTCCAGTACAAGACAAGACAGGACAGGACAGGACAGGACAGGACAGGACAAGACAAGACAAGACAAGACAAGACAAGACAAGACAAGAGGGAAAAATGACTACTGACATGGAAGAACTAGATGGTACTTATTTATCATTTTACCACACTGTTTCAAACTTTCCCTTTGGAGCTCTACTCCTTTTGATTATTCTTTGCCTTCCAAGTGTGAGAAGCAGCAGCTGTAAGTCTGCCATCCATTGCTAAATATGCTGTCCACTCTTATGGCCAGTTGGTCTTTGGTTGTAAGGTATACTGTTTCCATAATTAATGTCTTCTTCAACTAATGCTACAGAAACTCTGAATATTTTTGAAGACAGAAAAGAATATTTAGCCTGCCATCATATTTACTTGGAATTAGCAACCCTGAATTCAATGAATAGAAAAGCATAGAATTGTACTGTTATTATAGGATTTTTCTGGGTGCATTTTTAACTAGTAAGACTTATAGGTTATCTTGGTTAACTATACTGGGTTAGATATCAGTTTAACCCAGTAAACAGTAACTTATACAAGTAGGCTTAGTTGCTTAGAAGGATTCCTTTCTTCCATCCAGAAACATAACTTCAACTGTTATATTCCAGCCCTGCTTAAGATATTCCAGATTTTCCTTCTATAGTTCAAAGTGGGTGGTGATTAGGTGTAATAAACTGTTTTCATTAATCTGCTTTTCATTAAGTTCATGCAAAAAAGAAAAAAATCTAGAATAGGGACCCACATCTGTATGATTTATACAGCTTTACTTGGGTGAACTAATAATTACTCCAGAGCCTGCAATGACTTAGATTAGAAGTTGGAAAACTAGTAAGGTTGGTGGACACTACTGGCAATTGAGACACTGTCCTGGATATCACTGCCATGAGAGGCAAGGCTAATCATAAAGGACAAGTACCTTGATCAAAAAATTGAGTACAAGGCTGAGGTGGGGTCTGAAGAACAGAACAGAACAACTCCTTTGAACTCACAGTTTCTGGTGCTGACAGAAACCTTTTCGCATACAGTCAAGTCCTGTTTCATCCCTTTTTCTGCCAGCCAACTAATTTCCTGCCCCCACATCTCTTGTTCTTTGTTACTTTGCATCACCAGCCATATTGTTCTTCCTGGCTCATCACCACACCATGCTCCCATTTATTACTCCATATCCCACCACAAGCATCTTCCTCTCACCACCCCCCCCAACTCACACACATGCATACACACATCATATATACACCAAGCATGCACCCGCACTCATCCATATCCCTTTCTTCTTTTTTTCATTGAAAACCACACTACCCTTTTTGACCATCCAACCAAGTCACACCTTGCCTCCCCCTTCTCTTGCTCCCAAACTATGCAGGCATGCAAATATAAAACTGCCCCCCTCATTGGTCCAAGCTGCCTCCCCCTGCTACTCTCCACCACCACCCTTTTGCCACTGTCTTTTATGAACCTTGGGTGGCTCACAGCTCTTCTTCCAAGACCCCCTAATGCTTTCTTTCAATGGCGCATGGGAAAGCATGACAGGAATGTATTTTTCTGCCCAGTTTTGTTGTTGTTGCTGGTGGTGGCTGGGGACATGCAGACTGGATACTTTTTCAGGGGCAGGGGTAGTGCATCTTGGTGGACACCATGAAAGCTACCCCTGGATTAGATTCTTTACTGCTTAGACTCAGAATTCATTGATATAGCAGTTTGTATGATACATAATGATTAGAATATATTATGCCATTCATTCAGACACACCTATGAAACAATCCAACTTCCTCAACCTGGTTCCTGTCAGAAGGTTTGAGCTACAACAGCTTTAGCCCCAGCAGCTGGCTGAGGGTTGGGGTTGCTGAGAATTTTGTCAGGCTTTGGGGATCCTGTCCCAGACTAAGAGACAGTGATGGTCAGGGTTGGGCACCTGCCAAGAGATTCCTGGACTTGCTTTTGCTTTCAGTACTGCAACCTGCTTGATCACTTGCTTGTCACTCTGGCACAGAAAATGGCCTGGATCACATATAACAAGAAGCGACCCTGGGTGGATATTCCCATGGGGCTTCTTCATAGAATCACTAAATACTAGAGTTGGAAGGGGCTAATGAGGCCATTGCGTCCAACCCTATGCTCAGTACAGAATTCCAAGTTAAAACATCCCTAACTGATGGAAGTTCAGCTGCATCTGGTAAGGGATGGGGCTCATTAAGGGTGCCTTGGCGATCCTCTCCAGAATCTGGCTCCCTTCTGTTTGTCAAACTTTCTCTCATGCTCAGACCTGCTGAACTGAAAAGAAATCGGCAAACACTCGTGGAACTCAAAAAGTACCACTGGCAACCTTCTTCCACAGTATGTGCAGCACAAACAAAAGACATCCTCCGGCATGATACAGATAGTCTGCAGTGTTTGTTGAATCCTCTGCAGAGGTGGAGGGCTGGTTTGTGCCATCTTCCATTGCTTGCTTGAGACTGAAGCATGCTGAAAACCAGGCACAGTACAGGCAGAGACCAGGAGGGTGTAATTCATATTGCATGCTGTCTGAGTAGCCTGAGTTACTCACCTTTCCCTTACATTGCTGCTTTACCTTATATTGCTCCATTGCTTCTGGCTAAATCAGCAACCTGGTGATTGTTATATACTGGAGCTTTCCATAGCTGTACAAATTATAAGGAAGGGAAGATAATTTGTATGACTCACAATGTTGTTCTAATGAGAAATAATGAATTCATAAAGCTCTACAATCAAGCAACCGACTAAAATTCATCTTCCAAAACGCCCTTCCTTTTGTTTGCATACAAACAAAGCTGGTTCTGCTTTTATCTGCTTGTGTGATATAATCACACTACACTCTGCATTATAGTCTTTTACCTATGCAAGACCAATTCAAATCCCTTGGCTGTCACATCTGAGATAAACTAAATAAGAATGCTTTTGTTTTTCTTCAGCAAAAGCTTCTGTAGCAGCATTCCCTGATGTGTAGACGCCCTATACTACAGCTCCCACAACCCAGACAATTCCCCATGCTTGCTGGTGCTGATGGAAACTGTAGTCCAAAACATATGGAAACCATCGAGTTAGGGAAGCCCAAAACATCTGAAAGGCCTACCAGATTAGAATATGGGCTGATTCAAATTTTACATTGCAGCTTACTTGTGGTGGTGATTGTATGATGTCCAGTGTTTTTCATATTAATACAAGGAATCGTGGTAGTGATGTTCTGTATCATATCCTTGCAATAATTCACATGGCTGCAGTGTCAGTGGAGCAATGGCTAACTTAATAATGTCAGAAAGAGACTGAGCATAACAAACAATCAACAAAACTGAAAAGAACTAAAGTAAAGCTCTGTTGCCATGTTTTCTACCTATGCCAGTACGTTGTTGTGATTTGGTGGAGTTTGCTGAGTTACTATGGAAGGTTGGTGCCTTGTCAAATGAAACAAGGCAATAAAGTGCATTAATATCATGCTTCAGCCTCTGGCATTTTCAGATGAGTGGCACTGACATTATAGAGGCAGAACATACACAGTAATCACTCACGATGGGTGTGTTGTCATTCGAGGCATGTTCCAAGTAAAGGTCTTTCACTAGGAGATGGGCAATCCTTTAGAAGCACTTTTTATTGTGTGTTTGGGCATTTGTTAATATTCATCCATGTGCAGTAATACTCATCTATTAACTTGAGGCAGTTGCCAAGATCTTTGGTTTGGTCTGAGCTTATGCTTCTCATTTTGTTTCTTCCCTTTTCAGCTGCCATGCCATAATCTGGTTGACATGAGATCATCAAATTAGTTGTGTAAGTGTATAAAATTTGGTCCTATTTGAGAATGGAACAACTGACCTTCAAAGTTCTTCCATATCTACAGCAACTGGATACTTCCTTGCAGTACCTTTAAAGTATTTTTTGGCCTTATTCTAAAGATAGGAACAACAACAATGCTCTAAACTGCTGGATTGATTTAACACTGTAGATCATAAGGTACTCCTCAAAGGCTATATCTTTGTGTACCAAGGAAGCAACAGTCATCTGCTTTGGGGAGCACTGCCTACACAGCAATATGGTTTTGCTAAAGAAAAGCTCAGTGTTAGAGAATATGCTGTACAAAATATATGAAAATAAAAGAGAACTGTACCAGCTCAGATGAAGAAGCCAATGTGCCTTGCATCCCCCTTTTTAATGGTGCCCAGAAAGATGCTTCTGAATAGCCCATAAGCAGAGTGTGAAGTCAACCTCTACTCAAGCAAGTAATTTTCAGAAGCAAACAGCTCAAATTACAGTCTTAGGAGAAAGGAAGAACAATCCCTATACACTTTGCGCCCACCCCTGCTGCCAGTTATGTGTATACAGATCTGTAAGTCAGGATAACTCAGTGATTAAAGTCCGTGAAAGTTTATGCCACAATACAGTTGTTACACTACATTGGTCACAATGTCCTTTTTTGGCCTTGGTGCAACAGACTAGACCAGCTACTCCTCTGGAAAATGTTATTATCCAATTCAAAAGTTTTTAAGGTATAAAGACATAAAATACATTTTCCCAAAAAGTGTTATGGGATAATGGAGAATTTAGGAAGAGAGGGTTCATGATTTATAGATGATATAAATGGATGAGAAGCTTTTGGTCTACCTTATCCACAATAGTGAGTCCCATGGGTAATGTTGGGCCATTATCTTGTATTATATAGCCAATCATATGTGGCTATTTAGCAGTGTTACAGAAAGCAAATTCAGAGTGAGGGCACTAGTTCCTTCTCTCACTTTCAATAGGATACAGTCTTGGCCTTGTTCAGAACCTCCTTGAAAATCTCCAAAATATGAACACTGTTTCCAGTGGGTGATCAGTTTTGCACAACTACCCACTTCACCCAACCAATATTTTGCCTCAGCTATACATATCACAGGCTTATCCCTAGCTGTGGGGAACAATTTGAAAATTCAAGGTGGTCAACAAAGGAGGTCATTTCAGCTATTCATTTTACAAAAAGTCAGGCAAGTTTATATTTAGGCATTAGACTGGATGAAACACTCTGGGGAACCCTGTGTCCTAATTACTACCCACACAAATTCTCATTCATAATATATAGTGCATTCTTTCAGCACTGGGTACCAACCTTGTTCTTCAAGGAAAAAAAAAATTAAAGGTAAATGGGCCAATTTAGAATGGAATGACTCGCACTTACAGCTTTGAATCTAACAAATAACGCTAAAGGAGCCCATCATCATATTTCAGCCTGCCAGCGGGTAGGAAACAGTCTCCCTAAGGGATCTGGTATTTCTGAAAACTCCAAAGAAGACAATATTGGTATGAATCAGATAACGTAAGAGTGGTTTAAACAGCATTATTTCATTCAGCGTCCATTTGCATTATTACAATTACTAAGTAGGCAAATGAAGATGGCAGCTTTTGGTGTAAACATAATCTTGCACACTCACAAGAAGCTACAGATGAAGCCCAGTTTTAACAAGTCTGTTCCAAAATAAGCCTCATTGATTTCAGTTGAGCTTCTGTTCACAAAGTGCATTAACAGTCTGTTCCACGCCCTTCTAATTATGGGGCAGAAGGGAATAAAGTTGTGCTAAGAGCAACTTATCAGGAAAGAAGCATCTTTTCTAAATTTTCTTTTAATTTTACTACTGATGGAAAGTGTTCTGGGTTTGATCTGAGCAAGAACTTACCTTGAATGAACTTTTGGAACTAATTTCAGTGTCATAATTTAGCTGTATGACAGAAATTGGCAAAGTCAGGAAGTTTCTACTTCAGAAAGCTTCCTATTTTAATGGAACATTTTCCCAAAATTCTGTTGGAATACTTTTTTTGGATCTTTCTCAAATGAATTGTATCAAGGATTTTGGAGAAACCTCTAGTCTTAGTAAACCAATCCATGTAGAGTCATCAAGTTGCTCATTGGATCCTTTTGTATGTGAGGATAGAGGGAAGGTAAAAACAAAATTTGGAATGTATGGTAGTGTGCAGAAGAAGGTTGGCTTTGGAACAAAACAGTTGAGCAATATGTGACCTTCCAGATGTTTTGGCCTATAGCTCCCATTATCAGTAGGCACCATAGCCAACTCATGGGAATTGTAGCCCAAAACATATTGTGGGCCAAAAGTTGTCCATCTCTGCTTTAGAACTAGTAATTATCAAGAGGCTTTAAATTTGTTTTCTTTATTCATTTAACTGTTCTTCCAGAAATTCAAGCACTAATGCTTGCCACTTAGCCTTCCAGCACCTCTCTACAGCATTAAAAATACATATTTCGAGTGTTATTCTGCTGGATTTTGCTTTGTTTTACTTTCTCTGAGCATCATAAAAAGGATAAAATAACAAGAAGGGAGTCATATAGCCAATGAAACTGCTTTATCTTTATACTCTTTAGCTCCTAGGTGCCTGGTACATCATGGCTCCTTTTATCTAAAAAATAGGTCTCAGGATTATGGTGCCCATCCCTTGAAGAGCTGTGCCTTCAATGCACTGCATAATCTTTGTGCCAGTTGGGCAAATAAATTGCCAGTATGGCTATGATGTGGCCCAGGATTTTTATCCTGTTCCTCTGGCAAAATCACTGTGAATTCTCTGCCACAGTGGTTCAGTTGTTACCATTAAATGATGAAAGATAGGCTGCTAGGAAAATTATGTTGGCATGAGAGCATTCTTATGTGTACATGCAGGTACTTCTCTTACTATGCACACACTTTTAACACATTTCAGCTGAGGACAGCATTACACAGATTGAAAACAAAACCTTTATGGAGTGCAATGGACTGTTAGAAATAGGGATGTGAGCAGGAATAAGCTCCATTCAGCCATTGCTCAAGGCTTTTCAGAGATTTTTTTTCTCCTAAACAGGCAACAAGAAGACAGTGTGGCTGTGATACAAGTCCTGTTCTGGGAGCTGAGAATGCCTGGAAATAAGTGTGTCAAATCACATAGGGAAGCTCTACACATAGAAAAGTCTTCCTGGTACAGAGGCTCATCCTCATTGTGTGCAGGGCCTGAAAGAGCTAAGCACTCTCATGTAATGCCAAAGGATATAATGCCATTGTAGCTTTTATATCTGCCTGGGTGAGTTACACTTGAATATGATGGTATTGTTGTGGCTAAAAACATGAGCTATGAACCCACCCATCCCCACTTTTCAAATTTAATCTAAGCTAGCTTGACAAATCATTATTTTGAATTACATTTTAAAAGTTGTTCAGTTTCACACATTAGGTCCTCAAAGGTATGGATTCACCCCTGAGGCCTTTTAAGCAATAGTCACTGTGATAGTACTTTCTCCCAGGGTAGCTGTAAAACTGTCTATAGGATCCATTTCAATCTGGCTCAGTCTGGTTGGTTTCAGTACTAAATTTCTACTGTTATTCTGAAGGATTGACTGTACTGGAGAAAGGATAGGGGAAGTATGAACCCTATTGAATTTCCTGAATTTCTCAAGTGTTTTTTGTTTTTAATAAACACCATCGGCCATTAGAATTTTACAAGAGGTCTAGAATCATCTTCTTCCATTCTCCTTTCTCTCATTATCTTCCTTGTCTGCTATACTTGTTTTCCCACTTTTCTTATTGTGTAGATTCCATTAAGGGTAGAAAGAAGAGTAGATGTACAATGCCTTAACTTAGCTTTTTCAAAATTGCATTATTTTCAATGGTATTTTACCCCTATATTAGGGTTAGGGGTGTGCACCAGGGTAGGGTTCGGGTTAGAAAATGAGGTGTCCTGTCATGATTTGATGCTTGGAATATATTTAGAATGGGCAGAAATGATGAGCAGTGTAGAAAAAGCTTCTCAGGAAGGCTTTTTCAAAATCTCCCTCTTTTCAATGGTGTTTTACCCTCATCAACCTAAGAATTTGGAGTAGGGATGGCATTTTAAGCCAGTCATATGGGAATTGTCCCCTCTTGGATGCATTCCTTAACATGGTGAGAGGGACTGAGGGTGTCAGAGAAGACAAGAACAATGTTGCCAGGACTGTCTTAGACTGCCTCTCTAAGCTGGTCTCCTTGCAGGGTCATCCAAGGCAGAATGGGCAGACACCAGACTAAGATGTATCCACCCGCTGTGGGAGTAACAGTTCCCAGCAATAGAAGAGAATAGATGTTAATGTTTAACAGTCACTTTAAATTTATGAAATTGTTTTTTGTTAATTGTTGTTTATTGCTGTTTTATTGTGTTGTTTTATTTATTTATTTAGAAAATTTCCATGCCGCCCCATTTTAATGATTGTAAGCCGTCCCGAGATGCCATGCATAAGGGATGGCATACAAAAGTTTTGAATAAATAAATATTTTTAATAGTGATGGGGACAGAAAAACTTCTGAAGGGCAACTACTTGGCAACAGTAGTAGCTGAAAGTGACACTAGCAGCTGTGACACTTGTTTCAGGCAATAACACTGATGCTCAAGCTAACTTTGCTTAGTACTGTGCAGAAGAAGGCAATGGTAAACCATTTCTGAATCTTCTAACTTTGAAAACCTTGTGATTAAGGTTTTCAAAATGAAACAAGAGATAGTTTCAGAAGATGAGATCTTCAGGTTGGAAGGCACACAATGACCTACTGGGGAAGACCAAAGGATGCAACTAGATCAAAGCCAAAAGGAAGTTCTGTAGCTGACATGCACAGAGGTGAAAGTGAAGTCAGATACTGCAAAGCACAGACAATTTGAATATGCAATATGAGAAGTATGACTCAAGGTAAACTGGGAATTGTAAAGCAGGACATGGAATGGTTGCAATTCTCAGTACTTGGTGTGAGTGAACTAAACTGGAATGGAAGGGGCATTTTCAGCCAAACACGAAGTGTTTTAGTCTGCAAATGACAAACTCAGAAGAAATGGTGTGGTTCTAAACATGAATCATAGTACAGGCAGTAAAATGCTATAATGCAAAATCCAACTGAATAATATCAGTCAGAATGTGTGGAAAACCTATCAACATAACTATCATTCACATCTATGCTCCAATAAGAGGAAAATGAAAAGTTTATGCAGGCATTCAAGAGGATATTGATAACACACCAAAACAAGACCTGTTGAAAATCCCAGTGGACTGAAATGTAAAAGTAGGAAGCAAAGCAGAAGAACTGTGGACTAAAACCAGAGACATTGTTAAAGAATGCCAAAAGACAATTCCTGTAGCAGCTGCAGCTGCAGCAACAAAAGCCTAGATGGAAGGCAGTAGAAAAATTTTCAGTTGTTAGGGACAGGCAAGAAGCAAAAGGAAAAGGTGAGAGAAATACAGTCAGAAACCTGAATGCAATTGTTCATCAACCATCACAAAGAGAAAAAAACCGCTATTAGAATGACCAGTGCAAAAAAAAAAAAAAAAAAACCACCAGAAAGCAACAAAAGAGGAACAAGATACCTGTCCCAGAAGATCTAAGAAATCAAAGGGAAATTCAAACCTAGATTAGGAATGCTGAAAGACTAACATGGTGACACACTATCTGACCAGGAGAAAATAAAGAATAGATGAAAAGAATATATACAAGAACTGTACAGAAGAGATGAAAGGATGACAAACTACTTCAAATAGTGAAAAGCTGAAATGCAGGTCTGGGCCAGAATGAGAGGCAGATAAAGAGGTGAGTTGCAGTGTTGAAATTGAAGAGCAAGAAGAATTGAATCAAGAAGCTGGAGTGATTTTTTTCACTAGGTCCCTACTGGAGAGTGGCCACTTTCTTGGTACTCAACCATGATCCTAACCCTGATGTCTCCACCTGCAGTGCTGGTATGTACAGAAAAAAGGAGTGTAGCATGTACTGCATTCCGTGAACACTCAGTTCTTGGTGGGAATATGTGTGTGTTCACAAAGATCTGAGGACTTTGTGCATATTCAGTGTCAATGTGTACCAAGTACTATTCTCTATACACATTTCCGTGACCCAGATCCATCCCAGAAACTTACCTCAGCACAGGGATAAGGCAGAGGTAATGGCAGCAAAGGGGGATTTGGCACTCCCAAGCTCCAGCAAAACATGCCCAGTATTATCTTCCCTTTTGGGGGTGCCCATTGTGGCTCCAGGAAAAGACTCTTTGCCCCAGCAAAGACTAGATGTGCCTGAAGCTACTCCTTGTTGCCTTTCTTCTACCTTCTAGGGAAGCATTGGGGTTGGAGGAGGAGCAGTGAAAGCAGTTCATGTCTCAAGTGTTTGGTCAGGGAATTTCACATATTCCACAAAAATATGTTAAGAAAAGATGGAAATCCATACAAGTTTGTTAATACATACTACTGCACCAAACATATGTGGAGAGGAAGTGCCCTAGTCCATCCATCACCTCCTACTAACAAAGGAGATCTGCCTCAAAAGAAAAGTCTGCTGTAGCCATGAAAGCCAGAAGAGATTTTCCAGCATTTCAGTATGCGCGGAGATACACAGCCAGTTTCCATGAGTGGCAGGTGACACATGCCATGATGGAGGGCAACAGGACTAGATAATTCCAGCTCCTCAAGTATATGCTGTACCCAGTAAGAAAAGAAGGCTACCATGTATTTTGACTGGTAGTGCTAGGAACCTTCAGTCTAGAAACACCTTGGGTCTAGGTCCCATGTCAGCTAACAAGCTGAATCCCATAATCTGTCTATAGAAACCAAAAACCACCCCTTGTTTCTTATCACAACTGCTTCTAAAACACTCTTCAGAGTCAAATTACATATTATTTTAAATACATGCTTTATGTGCATGAGTGTGCATGTGTAGACTCTGGTTCAACAGTGTGGTGCAAGGGAAGGTGGATATTAACTTGTCTTCTGCTAAGTTTTTGTTGAAAATCACCTCCTGAAATTGCATGGTTGATTTTCAGTGAAAAGTTGAGTTGGAGGAGCATCAATCTGTATCATGATTCTGATCTGGTCTGTCTTCTTCAAAGGCAGCTTTTTTTGGATAAAGAAAGCATATGACCAGGTACAAGCATCTATTTTAAAACACATGCTTAATCTGAAATACAGTTTAGCCATAAGTTTCAGAAGCAGGCTGTTTCTTAGTCAGATTGTGTGATATTTGAAAGGCATGTGCATCCAAAGTCTTCTTGGATTTACAGAATTTGTGGCACGCCTTTTTACTTCTTTTTTCTACATCTTGAATGACAATAAAAAATAAGTTTGCTAAAATCTGAGTGGAGGGAGATTTTCTCACAAAATTTGGTCCAGACTACATCCATTTATTTGATCTGAAAAACAGTGTTCACAAAACAAGTTCTAAGTATGATATAATACCATTTATTTATTGAACTGCTACAAATATTCTGTGCCAGCTGCACTGATTACTAGTGTGTTTCTGAGCCCAGTGTAATGCGTGGGTTTTGACCATTAAAAGCATTAAGAGTTTGGAACCAAAATGCTCAGGCTTCTCTCCTGGGCTATAGATGCAGTTGTGTGTTGCAAGCTTTTGTTTTTATGCTGGTGTTCATTGATTTTCAGAACCTTTGCTGCTGTTGCCATTTTCATTTTATTTTTTCAATTAGCATATCAGTTTGCACTACATTTGCTTTATTGTTTTATTGGGAGGGGTGTTTTTGGTAGGACTGGGAAGAGAGGAATCTGGGGCCTCCTGGCTGTGTTGTCTACTAAAGGTGCTCTAGCTTCCTCCCCTCACCTCTAAATCACCTCAGCAAGGTGGATGAAAATGGCTGTTTAGTGAAAATGCAGAGTGGGAAACATGAAGAAGTACCCCCTGCCTCTTTCCTGGGCCTCCATTGGATGCTTGTAAAGTGATTATGAGCACTGAGTGCACAACTGATGTGACTGTGTCCCAGAAGTGTAATAAAATAAGATAAATTACATTAAAAATACAAGGTAATAAAACCAGCCCAACAGACCAGCTTAGATTCAATTTTAAATACAGTTTTAGTTGGTCACAACAGAGGTTTTACTGTATCATGCAAGCAAAATTATGAGAATTACGTCACCAACAACCCCAAAGAGTCTGCAAAGGCAAATTAAACAATCCCACCTCAGAAAATCAACAAAGAATGAATTCGTCCTAAACATTTAGGTTTGGCAGAATAAAGCCTGAAGTCATAAATTATAAAATGGGCTTCTAGGCAGGACATCATTTGCTTTCATGTAGGAAGAATGTCCCAAAGCTTCCAAAAAATTAAAGAAAATAATGGCTTATGACAGGTCATATTATTTGGAAACATTAACTTAGTCAATTGAAATGTTCCCATTCTTAGTTTCAAATTTACACAATACAGTCAAGCCAGTATTTCAGATAAAAGCAGGATGCCCTCTTGTTCTGCAATAAGAATTCAATAATTCCAAAATTCATTTCACCAAACAAGGCCTTTGTGTATGGTCTTTTACACAGTCATGTACTGACGACATAATTCTGTGGAAAATCATGCAGATGAAAGCCCTGCTCCTTTGTATGCAAAAGAGCAAACTAGACAAGATTTTGATTGCATGTAAGTAATTAAAATGCACAGTCATTTAAAGTAAAGATCCTCCATAGTAGGTCTTCAGCAGGAATAGACCACAGCACACAGGGATATGGTAATTGCATTAAATTTTCCACCCCTCCCCCCCCACACACACACACATATGCACTGCACACCTGGTCTAGTTGACAATTGTGTGTTCCTGGGTATCACTAGACTTGGTAACAAACTCCCCTTGATACTGAGGGGAAGTTACTTCTGAATGCAAGTAAGAGTTTGAGGTAGAAGTGAGGATTATTGTCAGGTCCCTTGAGGAGAGAGACACTGAATTCCTATCCATTTCTGCTATGGCTTGTTCCTACTTGGCATATACACACATGATGGCTGTTTGCTTTTTTGATAATGCATGCACATTATTTGTTTTCTTGCAATTAATATTCTGTCTAGTTTGGCACAAAGTTAAGTCCAAAGTCAACTTGAGTTGAATAGACGAGGCAATGCTTTTCAAAGGTCTTGCTTATGAACCACGTCCACACGATTCTACACTTGTTTGCCAGTAATAGCAATTATTTATTACAGGCTTGAGCTTCTAGTAAGTAAGGTAATATTACTTCCAAGCCATAATCCTCAATTGATTGAGAACCTTGAGCCTCAATTGATTTTTTGTGTCTTATTCAGTGGTGTCTCGTACTTCAAACAACTCTAGCTTCAAACAGTCCAGAGTTGGAATGTTAAAGTTGAGATAAAATTGCTCCAAAGTTTGACCAATGTTTCTACATTCAAACTGCACACAAAGTGGAAAAAATGTGGTTACAGTGTAAATGTCATCTTTTGTGCGCCCAAGTTGTCTCTCACTGTGAAACATCTCTTGCATAATGCTTGTGTGTTTTCAGTGCTTTTTTGCTATGATTTATGGTTATATATATAATCATTCCTCACTAAGGTAAAGTAAATGCACTAACATAACATTACTAATTTAAATTCTAATGCAGTGGTGCCTTGTAGTTCAAACTTAATTTGTTTCAGGGGGCCATATAAGCTTATTGAAATTGGTATTGTTTAGGGTCTGGGAATGGATTAATTCAGTTTCCATTATTTTAAATGGAAACTATTGATTTAGACAGCAAATGATTCAGAGTTCAAACAGCCTCCTAAAACAAATTAAGTTCAAAGTACCACTGCATGTGCTTTACACACTCACTTATTTCAGATAATGTTCCTTTATATAAGTGGGAGACATCCTAGTGCTTTCCAGATGATTTGTACTGCAACTCCTGTAAGACTCAGCTTGCATGGTGAATAGCCATTGATTATGGGAGTTGTAGTTTAAAACATCTAGATGGCACTAGGTTGCCTGTACTATAAATCAGTCTTTTGTCAGCATGCTACTACCAGATTTGCTCTGGAGGGTTTCTCAAACCTTCAGGACAGATTGGAGGCCCAGGCAGGAGACGTGGAAATCCATTGTGCAACCACTACATTTGTTCATGTGCTTCAGTTCTCTACTAACAAGCACTTGTTAGATGGAGTTCTTTTATTTATGTGGATGTTCAAGGATTATTTAAAAGTAACCATGAAAAGAAGGAAGAAATTCCACTAAGTGACTGCTGATTTCAGAGTGAGATGGTGAATCTGCTACTTGCTCTGTTTGTTTGTTGCTCCTGTAATTGTTCCTCATGTGGCAAATTGGAAGGATGAGAGTTCACTTTTTAGTCGGTACTAGAAATATGGAGTGTGTTTTTTAAAATCCTGCATTCAGCAATGAGAATACTTCATCACACACACAAATGATGCCATAATCTCTGGGCTTGTTTCTCCATAGGAGGGATATCTACTAGGTCCATCAGAATCTGACCTTGCTAAAGCCATCAGGAGATGAAACATGATGATGTTATAGTCAGAGACAGCTTCGTCTCCTAAACAGCTTGGTTGAGAAAATTTATTTATTTATTGCATTGATCTGCCATCACATAGCCTGAGGGCTCTCAGGACAGCTCACAAGAGACAACAGCAACATAATATAAATATAATAAATAATACAAATAGATCTAAAAACCACATAAAATTCAATTAATATAAAATGCAAATGAGGAGGATAATAAGCAACAATATGAACAACAATAAAAGCACTAGTAAAAACAGCTGTGAAAACCAAATAAAAGCATGATTCTAGAAATGTTCATACTTATGAGGCTAAAGATGGTGAGCAGTGCTGGGTCCACACTTTTGAGAACCTTTGGACAAGTCACTCTTAATGTCCCCCACCCCTGTGAGTCTACCTTCTCCTAACCATTGTCACCAGCTGCTGTTGCTCTCACAACTACCACTTGTTTGCTTGGTAGGCAAAGAACCAGCGAGCATGGAGGCCAAGGCATATGCTACTGCTGCTTCTCACTGCCAGCACCATCTGGGCTAGATGAACAGGTCGCAATGGTGAAGAGGAAAAGCAAGCCAGGGACCTGTGGTCAGTGGGCTTATGCTGAGGTGTGCACCTTTGCCAAGCCCCTACCATGTTTCCCTTGATGGCAGGCTTGATATTAACCATTGCCAATGTGATCATTGTGGGTTAGCTTGTACAGGAAGGGTTGGATTTCAGAATTCAGTGCAAAAATACAGTAAACAGATAACGATCCAGATCTAGGTTGCGTTGGATCTAGACATAATCAGGATAGATCCATTGACATCAGTGGGACTTAAGCATGGTATCAGAGGACTAATGTAAATATAATTAAGCCTTGGCAAATTTTACCACAAGAACAGTCATTCAAAGAGAAAAGTCAGAACGAGCCTTTTCTGATTATGTAAATCAGACATGGCCAATTCTGCAAAGCTAAGGAAGGAGTTACTATTTTCTGCAGACATTGATCTTGGAGCTGCACAAGCTGGCATTTGCATGAACATCGGGCCCCATATGAAAATTTGCATCATTTTTCAGCAAAAAGCTTCATGATTTCAGACTACCTAAGCAGAGGCAGGTATAACTGGGCTTTGTATACAAAATCTCAAAGAGGGAGAGAGAGATATTATAGTAAGTTGTCACAGGTCTGTTTACCATATGATTGAAAATCATTGTTCTATTGCTTGTTTTTTCAGCAATACCATTCTGAATATGATCCCATCATCTTATCAAAGCATGAAAAGAAAATCACTACACTCCATATCCCAGAATTGGAAGGCTGATAGTTTTTCCTGGACTTAAACTGCTGGCCTTATAGCTATATTGTTAGATACTGCTCTTTATGTGTGCTCATTGGCAGTATCCTTGCATTGTTTATTTAAACAAACATTAAATAAGCAGTGCATTGGCAGTACTCCTGCATTGCTTATTTAATGTTAGTTTGCAAATTGATAATGCTATACCTTTTCATCACATTCCTTGTGTTCATGAATTTGGTGATAACACTCTGTCTGTTGTGTTTGCCAAAGAAAAACAGTAAGGGTGCCAAGATGCCTAATTGGGAGGTGCCAAAGAAAAGGGGAAGCTGTAGACATGTTGTTAGAGATGAGGGGCTGGGCCCACTTCCTGCAAACATGCTTACAATGTTTGTGGAAGCAGATTCTGGCTCAGATGGGAAGGTGGTTAGGATCTGTAGCTGAAGTGCCAGAGGCCAGTGGATCCAGAAATAAATCATGCAATTGCTGAGAATCAAATAGTTTCAAATACTATGAGAAAATTTAGCGAACATCCTAATATGGAGGAGAGTGGACCTGGCAGTATTGAGCCCAATATGACATCAGGTTAAGAGGAATGACTAGCTGAGTTGCATTAGATGCTCCAAATGATTGGTCCATGAGCAGGAGGCTCTACCTCAAAGGCATGGTTACCTCATTTCAATTTGGAAAGGAGGAATGGTATTCAGTTCAGACTTGATTGCTTATCATTAAGCCCCTTTTCCATAATAGCCAATATGCTAACTTCGCTTGTTTATTTTGTCATTGGCTTCCACAGTACTAGTCCTTTGGTTGCAATGTTAGACCTGAAACCTGTTCAGTCTCAATCTGTTGTTCTCTGCCCCTGCATTATAGTTAAATAAATAGCATAAGCATCAATATATTGTGAATGTGCTTTAATTTTACCTGCACTACTAGCTGGAATGATTTGCTCAAAAAACAGCTTAGTAAAAAACACTGATGTTTGGATTTTCCTAAATAGTACTGTTTGAATAAAGGATAAAGGGGAGAACTAAGAGGAAGAGATTAGTTAGAGTTTTCCAGGTCACTCTTTATTACCTTTTTTCTGTCTCTCCTTGTGGCCATCTAATTTATCAAGCATGCCATACACAATGACTGAGTTCACATGCCATGACAAGCAACCATACATGGTTTCCATGGTGCTCAGTTTTTGTCTGAATGTACTTGACAGATGATCACTAGCATGGTTTCCGCCCTCCTTGCTCAGTTCTCTTTCTGTTGGCATGTATTGCATCAGCCACCACACCTGAAATTCTAATCCATGTTGAAGCCACTTTTGCAGTGGTTGTTCATTCCAGGAGACCCTGCAATAGCTGCAAAACAAGACAGTGGAAACCACAATGATTGGTGTAGACAACTTGAGAAACCATAATTTCTTGTATTTCTTGTATTTTAACCTAATGTTGTGAGCCGCCCCAAGGCTTCGGCGAATGGAGCGGCATAGAAATGTTTTAATAAATAAATAAATAATGAAACATGGAAACTATAAAACAGACTGTTGTTTCATACTGCAGTTTCTATAAACCGAAGGTACCATGGATGACAGGACTTTGATGATGCTATGACTTCTCTGTACAAGTAGATGCCATGGCTTGTCACATTATGCAAACCTACCCATTTTGTCAATCTGGAGCATTGTGGTAATAAAAATGTTAGCCCGCATCCCAAATCAAAAAATAAAATGGTGACCACCAGTGGAGACCACTACTGTCGTGGCAGCCACCATTTTCCTCACAATATACTATAACGATGCAATGTCTGGCACATTCTTATTAAATAAAATAGATATGCTTCTCTACCACAAATGACACAAAGGGAAAATATGGATTACAGCAATGGCAGCAATAAAAAAAAAAACAGCAGCAGTAACAGTAAAAACTCATTTTTCCTTGCCAAATAAATCAATCAATCTCCTAAATAAATAAATCTGAATTATACACATTCACTGCAGGTTGGCAGAGTGTATCAGAGGCCAGACTAAAATCTTCCCAGGCTTTTACCTTCTTAGCAATTTTGTCATCACTTTCAGGCTAGCTGAAAAAATGAGAACTTGAAATATTTCATTCATATTTGTGCTTTGGAGCTGTAGTGACCTGGTAGCCACCGCATCAGCATCCAGCATGACTGCGCAAGCGCTGGGGAGCCCATGGATTCCAGAGGACACACCAGAGCAGAAGCTCTGGCTTTTAAAAAATCTTGAATTGTTTAATTGCATTTTTCACTTGTTTTCAGTGTTCTTTCCTTTATAGCTCCATTTTAGAGCTGGAGCTGATAAAAGAAACACTTACAGAGGCAGTTGTAGCTACCATTTCCATTTTCCCAGATTGGGAAATTTCCCTTTGGCTCCTGATATAGAGGCATTGTAGGGAATGAAGATGGCTACAGCTCTTACTCACGTCTCTTGATAGCACTGCCTACTGCTGCTGGTCACTCATTGGGCCACCTGGTGGGCTTATTTGGGTGGGAGCACTCAGATGAATTGGGCTGGGGGGTGGGGGCACCCTAATGTAAGTAGAGCATTATAGAAATGAACACAGAGAATAATGAAGCCAGAATTCTGTTGTTCACAACATGTTATGTTCCACTGCTATAAACTATTTCTCCAAGTATTTTCAGTGCACACTGAATGATTAAAGTCAGGGCTATAAAAAAGCAAAGGGAGGTAAAAGGGAAAAGAAAAGGAGATAAAAACAAATGTAACATAACACTTTGTGCCACCGGAGAGGATTTCAAATGCAGCATGGTTTTCTCAAATTCCAGTACCATGCCATGCCACCCTTTTCAGATGGAATCTGTTAAATATAAAATATCAGAAAAGAATTTATCGCTCAATAAAGGATTAGAAGGATCTTACAAGTATTGATAACCCAAGGGAATTTTAGCATCACAAAGTCCAGACTGTGTTTTGATGTACTACATACTCCTCCAAAAAATATGAATGATGCACTGTTTGTATATTGTGTTGTGCTTGTGGTGATAAAGAATTGCTTCAAACAGTGCATGAGTAACTGGGAGCAAAGGGGCAAGAGATTAATTCTGTCAACCCCCGATCATTCTGTGATTGGTTAGCTATGTAATGGGAGGGAGGTTGTGCATATCAACACCATTTAACCTTTGCTTTGGGTACTGACTTTGACTCAGGTTTGGGGGTAGCTGCTGCCTCAAGGAAGCAAAACATCTTGAGCCAGCCCTACCACTGAGAGTGGCAAGGAGTCCTTGCATGAGCTTCATTCATTTGATAAAATAGATTCTAAATTTCTGTACTGAATACATACCACCCTGCCGAGCTGCAGTGTTCAGCCTTCATAGACATGAGAATTGAAAGCCACACTGAGAAACCAGTAGAAAGATGGTCTAGCTTTTCAACCAAAATGTCACTCTGGTTGAAACCTTGTCCTAAAGGGCAGAAGCCATTCTTTGCATTGTAGGTTACACATGATTTGTCAGCTGCAGCTGAATGGCAATTTGTGAAACTGAAACATCTGTTGGAATCTTGGCTTGTCCCTGCTGCATTCACAGCTTCAGAGCCTTCCACCCCATTGTTACTGCATGCATTGAATAAGATTGAGCAGCTGGCCCACAATTTTGACATATTCATGTTTATAATATCAATTATTGAGAACTGAATATGATAAACAGGGTATTAAGCAAGAATGGAATAATGGATTAGAGCACACTGTTCTGGTCCATAAGCACCTGCTCAGTCTTGGAAAGGTTGCTAGAAACATCTCATCTTCTCGGCCTGCATCATTACATTTGGATGCATCTTTGCTTGGATCCAAGCTGTTTATGGACTATCTACTTATTTGGTCTCTTTGTGAAGATTGTGCCATGAAAAGACTCTCATGCTTCCCATGAACTGTGCTTACACACTGTGGACTTTGAATCATGTGCTTTTCATGATGTGGGCTCCTAGGCCCAGTTAAACAAGAATCAGTACTAAATCTGGACTTTCTTCTGCTGGCCCGAAACAACATAGAGCCCCAAAGCTGGGGACTTTGGGCACTGAGAGCTCCTCATTTTGGAACTTTTGCAGATTTATTACTGAATATGGTTTGATTCTTTGGATTTGTTAAGTCTGGACTTACATTACACAGAATTTCCAGCTTAGGGTACAAGATCAGTTCTGACCTCTGTGTGGAGCTTAGAACAATTCAAGTCTTTCCCTTGGTTTCAGGAGTCATTTCTCCTTGATCTACACTCCCTGAGCTATAGAGAGTACAGATGGAAAACTATTGTTGGGGTCTCTGCCTTGACTGTAGTTGTTAGCCTTGAAATGCTGTGAGAATACTGTTAAAGCCTATAACAATTGTCAACTGCTATACATATTTTTAAAGATGGTAACTATCAAATTTAGCTGTAAGTCTTTGCAATAAAATACACTCACTGACTTAGTCTCATGTGTGTGATTGCCAGAATGATGGTCTGCAAACCTGACAGCCCAACAATATACACAATCTCACGCGCCATGAAAGAAAAATTCCTGTTTAATTGTGTAATTACATTTTCTGCATTTCTGAAATGCACTATGGCCCACACTCAGACTTTTCTGGGATTTTTACTGCTTTGAATTTCTTTGTATGAAAATGTGCTTATAACTTATTTAACCTTGCATTTTTGTAAACTTTCCAGAGATCTTTGATCTTTGGATGGTATAGAATTTTACTTATTTAATTGACTGATTAATTAATTTTCTCCTCATGCCATGCCCTCAACCATCTCCCTTTTGGGTTGTCTGCTCACTGGCTAGAAAATTCTGGGAGTTATTGTAACTTTGTCAGTCTGAACATGCCTAAATGTCTTATCCTGTTGATTATTAAAGAATAATTTTATTCTAATGGACCAATGCACTTGGATGCATTTTATAAGTAGACCAATTCTTGCTAAGGCTTTAATTTCTGGCTTTTTAAATTGCAGATGGACTTCAGCTAAATATTGTTCTGAATTTATTTGGTTCCATAAATTCCTTCCAGCCTTCTACCTTTGCTTTAATTTACTTATCTTTTATAAAAGATAAGTAAATTAAGCAGGAAATATCCACACCAATGGTCATACTGCATGAACAAAATAGAAAGTTTACTAAATTCTGCTATTCAGAGAACCAGCCTAAGGCAAGGACCACTACAGATATTAAAGCAAATGGTTCTCAGCGGACAGTGATGGGTCACAAAAGCTACTTCATTCTTTTTATGAGTGATACAGTTTCAGCCTGAAGCCTCCTTTTTGTTTAATCACAGCAGTTCATACATTGCAGTATATCTAGAGCATTTATTTGTTTTTCTTGGGAGGTAAGAGTTACTGAGATTAAAAAAGGCAAGCAAAAGTATTAAAAATCTACTGAAGGGGACAATAGAAGGAAGGAAAACAAGCCAATATAAGCAGGTAGCTGTGGCCTGGTACTGACATTTTGTATACTTGCCCCTTGTTCAGTTCCCTTTTTCCTCTGGCACATTTGCTGTGTTTCTGACATAGCTTCCAAGTGCTTCTCACAGACATATTCACTTGTCAAATACTGAAATATTATGATAAGTGAAGGAGCATACATTTTTGTATTATTGATGTTTTGCATTATTGATTTTAGAATGCTGTTGTTTTAATTGTTGTAAGCCACACAGAGAGTCCAATCATGAGCTATGGTAGTGGCATATAAATTGAAATAATAAATTAAATATATAAATAAGCAGGTGTTAACTCTCTAGCACTCCAATCCTAGAGACATTTGCTTCAAAGAAATTTCAGTTTGTCTCCGTGGACCAAGTCAAACCATTTGCTCCCAGTGTGGGCATTAGGCACTCTCTGACTCTCTTTCCCCTGTCCTCTTCTCTGTGTGTGCCAGCATAAGCTTGTGGGCAGAATCTGTTTGCTCATACCTTAACTAGCTTTCAGAGAATCAGTAGCTGGTAGCAGGTTTTTCCCCCTCTTCACTGGAAGATTTGTCCTTACTCTGTGCCTGCCCCAAGCACCAGTGGAATCCTTTTCAGAGGATGAACAGGAGTGTCCTGAACTATATATCCCTGGGGAATCAGTAAATGTAGAGGAGCCTAAAGCTGACTGAGAAGGTCCTGGGTCTTCAGAATAGTGGGGTCCAAATATTCATCCTCAAAAGGTGGAAAACTCTGGTCCTATCTTAGAGGGAATGCTGAGCCACTACTCAGTCCCCAAGAATGCCAGCAACTGAAGTTACAGGTAGGCTGAGGACAGACAAAGGACCAAGTATTTGCAGAAAAAGCCTCTTCAGGAAGAATGAGTAAGGCCTTCTTCATGAGTGGACTTCAGCCAGATGGCTTATGATGGACTACAGTTCAGACCTGGGTGTAGCTAGGGAAGCTCAGGTCATGTCATTCATCAGTTCTAGTTTAGTCATTGCTGCAACCTCTTTTTTATTCGATCCTTTAACTCCCTGACTTGAATTCTGAACTGATCCTCTGTGCTGCTAGACTGCCCTTTGACCTGCTTATCCATGCTTTGCTCTTGGCCACACCTTGGACTCTGCTCTTTCCTGGTTGGTAATGTTGTGCCCTTCACCTCTGCCTGCCTACGGAGTGACCTTTGCATTAAGCTGCCTTCTTGATGGACTGATAAAACTGTTTGACTTTTTGCCACCTGCTAACTTGCTATCCATTTCCTCCATAGTAGACCCCAAGGCTGAGCCTGACCCAGTCAGAGAAGGCCAAATACTATTGTACCATGTGATCTGGGTTTGTTATTTTGATTCTGTAGGGGATCAAGGAAACAACTGGACCAATTAAGTAGACCACAGGTAAAATTTTTCTTGGAGCAGTTTAAGGTACTTTGAGTTACTCCACCTGTCTCTGAGTCTCAGCTGCCTGTTAGGAGTGCCTTCTTAGTGCTTTGGTCTACAGATGGGAGGGATTTTTACCACTTTTTATCTCCCTAAAGCCTGGCAGAATACAGTCTCTGTATCTGCTCAGTCACCTTATGGTTACTAGAAGTACTGGCTGCCACCAACTAATGGTTATCCATTCACTCCCTTCCCAGACCACTGGTTACTTTCAAACCCACCTCAACCATGTTACCATTTACTTGTTTCTGACAATGTGATCTTATGTACTGCCTCTTTAGGAAGGGGCCTGGGAATTATCATAAGAGTATAAACAGCACCACTTACTGTAAGGGAGGGCCCAGCTTTCTTGCAATGCAGCATTTCTAGCCAGACAGTTCATATTCAGAGTCACAGTATTCCAAACTATGGTGAAATGTCCTCTTTATGTATTAAAATAATAATTATTATTTTTACATTTGTTATCTGTACATACCATGTTTCCCCAAAAATAAGACCTAACCAGAAAGTTAGCCCTAGCATGATTTTTCAGGATGCTCGTAATATAAGCCCTACCCCAAAAATAAACCCCAGTTAAGATCATCAGTTAGATGGATGGGGAAACATGGTAGTACATCTGTTGCAACACCTGACAGATGTATTGAATTATAAAATAATAATGTTAATATAAAATTAAATATAAACAATAAACTTAAACTTAAAATTATTACTTATAATACATAAAACTATACACTTATAATATACATTATAATTATTTGTAAATCCGAAGCAAGAACCTTTGGACGAGAGGTAAATGCCTATGTAAACAGATAAACACAAGACTTATTGGCAAATGACCAATCAGAGTGCAGACACAATGCATGAATAACATCAATACGTTGTGTGTTCTAATGGACGTACTTAATGCATGGATGCAAAAAGAAAGAGCTATTCCTTCGAGTACAAGAAAAGAATCATGGAGGACTCTCAGGGCAAGAATCTTATGGCTTTCGTAAGAAAAAATAAGACACCACCTGAAAATAAGCCCTAATGTGTCTTTTGGAGCAAAAATTAATGTAAGACCTGGCCTTATTTTTGGGGAAACACAATATAAATTAACATATGGACACTTTTGTTCTTCTTTTGGGTCCTTTCTATGTCCTTTTTGCTTGATTCATATATTGCCACTGTAATTTATAGATTCTGGTGCTTTCTGAGATTTCTAGGTCCAATGAACCAAGCCATTCCGACAAGACTCCAAACCTTTCAAAATGACCTACTTCTAGATGTTCTCCCACTGCCTCTGCCAAGCATCCTATTCTAAGCACCCATTTTTAATTGTTCACTCACAGCTTGCTGCTGAGTTACCTTTCTCAGATCAATATCAGGAACAGCATAAAGCTGAAATCAGGCTCATATAATAGGCTCCATTCAAGACCCTGCAGACACCACATGTGAGTTTACCAGCGGTTAGGAAACATCAGGCAACACTTACTGGACATGTATAATATTGTCACACCTTGTGTGATAGGAATCTCCCCCTCCCCCTCTCTCTATGTACATGTGAGGGTCTTCAAAAAGTTTCTGCACTTTTATATTTTATATGTTT
The DNA here is from genome assembly GCF_004798865.1 of Varanus komodoensis. Taxonomy (NCBI): domain Eukaryota; kingdom Metazoa; phylum Chordata; class Lepidosauria; order Squamata; family Varanidae; genus Varanus; species Varanus komodoensis. The sequence continues at coordinate 26,972,405 of NW_025335438.1, forward strand.
TTGCTGATGGCATTAAAAAGTTGGTATGATGCTTGGAAAAATGGATCGCAAAGAAAGGTGACTATGTATAAAAGTAATGTAATTTGTTTTTGAAATTCTTAATAGATTGTTTAAAAAGGTCAGAGATGTTTTGAAGAACCCTCGTATATATAGCTAGTATACCAAGAACAGATTTAAAAGCACCTTCCTATGTCTTGTGTGTATTTCAAAGAATTAGAAGGTAGGATTGTCAGAGAAACCTGCAATGGATGGAAACAACATTGAAGTTCTATGCCTCTGAGCTGCAGTGAACTGGCTTCTCTGCACTGAGCTGATTTTGTACAGTTGTGGGCTGTTCCTTCAACTTTCCAGAACTATATGCAATTTTGGTAGTACAAAAATATGAAAATTGCAGTATGAATGCATATGTCTTTATTTAAATAAGCATGCTTTATAAATCTCTGATCCATCTTCACTCTCTGCTATATAACAACTGGTTCAGTTTATCAGCTCTGCTAACTGACATTATGTTGAGCTAAAAAAAAATGTTGGGTACCAGTGAATGTTCCATAAATTGTGACACTTGTTTTGGTGTTTTGTTTTGTTTTTTTCCCTAGAAGCAAGGCAGAGGAATCCAGACACATCAATGAGTGGATGCTGGAGCTGACAGTGCCTGACAGTTTGTAAAACACAGATCAGGTGAAATAGAATCCACCCATACCTCTCTGTGTAGGGTCTCAGGAGCCAACATATTCTCCTGGCTAATTCTAATATCTGGAATAAAATCCTGCCCATCTCTGCAATTTGTAGAATGGAAGGTTTTCATAAGTCTGAAAATATCTAGGCTGCAATCTTGTACTCACTCATCTGGAAGTAAGTCTCATTGAACTAGATGGATCTTCTCATTAAACTTCTGTAATATTGCATTATGCTTTTTTCTAATTTCCCCCAAGTTTATATAATGATACTTCGTATGGAATTATATATAATTACTACTGTTTATACCCTGGAGCATTCATAACTGCATAAGGAAGCTCCCATCTAAGAGTTCTTCTTTGCCCAGTGGTTTGTTTGGACTAGTGCTGTTCAGTTCTCAGTGTTAAGAGAACTATCAGAATTACTAATCATGCTTGTGCCAAATAACTATTTTGAAAACAGTTTGGGGGATGCCCCTCATATCCACCAAACTATTGATTCTGAAGAGAGAAATTCACTGGACAAATAAATAGAACTTTTCTTAATGAAGTTATGTTCTAATAACAAACCTCTTCCAATTTACCACATGATCACTGTAGGCAATTTCTCTTAATTGTGTGTTGCAGAAAACAATGATCTACTTGGTACTTCAGCACATCTTTTCATGTCTTGGTTATTGCTTTTTAATTAATGTCAGTGTACCAGAGAAGCATTTCAAGAATAGGGAACACTAGAATTTTGCAATTAATGTTCTATGGAGCAATGATATTGCAGAATAAGGAACAAATGATCCTTTAAAAATAAAGGCCAATTAAAGTGGCATGCTTGGAATTCATTTTAACCAGCTACCACTCCATTCATCTGGGAGATTAAGCAGCAATGGAAATGGCCAGAGTATGTGGTTTAATTATTTTTCATTCCTGTTTCAATATTACAGAGTAAATGCATGCAGGGCTTGCAAAGCAGCTTTAAAAAAATTTCATCCTTTGCATGTGTGAGCACGTTTTTAGTATCAAAAGAGGGAATCAGTGTAAATGAATCCATTGATCCCTTTCACAATCCAGCCACAAACCAAATTAGGGTAAGATTTATGGGATGTCAAGTTCAGCAGTTGTATTGCTAGAGCACTGATATAATTAAGGTTGCTGCTAAGTGGTAGGGGAAAGAAATGAGATGCTGGTGCTTCTGCTAACAGAGAAAAAAAGAAAGAAAACAACACTAGAGCAATATTTTTTTGTCTACATCATTTTTTCAGTGGCCTTGTTACTTCAACCACAAATGGTTCCAAAAGCCCACTAGTTTGCAGAAAAAAATTCTACAGATAATAAGCTGTGCCATTGATATATTTACACAGAGAAAACTGCATAGCCTTTGAAAAGGCTTCTGACGATGAGATCACTGGCACATATCACCGAAAGGATTAGAAAACCTGTTTGAAAGGATTTTTAAAAAATATATTTTTAAGCAATAGAAGTATATTACCCAAATAAATTATATATTGCAAATAACTATTTTAAAGGGTTTGAAAGGTATGTACTTTTGTATAACAAAGATTCAAAGATAACAAGCATCTTGGGATAAAAGAATCCATCAATTTTTGGTCCATGCTACTTCTGCATATGTTTACCCATAATTCTATTCCATGATTAGTCTGCCTATCAGAATGTATCCCCCATTTCTCAAAATTGCAAAGGTTTGCCTGAGCCAAATATTTGGTGCAGCCTTCCTTTTAATACATACCAAAACCTACATCATAATGTTCAGAGATGAACAAAATCTGTTGAGAGAACGCAGATCCAATCTATCCATTAGTTTGAAAGATGCAGATTAGGATGTTTTGTTAGATCTCAGGAATCACATTTCAAATGAAGATTCCTTCTGAAAAACAAGGCTTGTGCAACAGCTCATGGCCTTTGTTGGATTTTGCTATCCCCAAGGGATGCATCCATCCTGCATTTCCAGCTCTACTATTTATAGCTATAAAGGCAGGGTACAAATGCTTTAACAGATAAGCAATAAATAAACTGTGCTATATTCAGTCAGTGATATCCTTAGCTGAGTCCAGGATTGCTCAAAGCAATTTCCACACCAGCATCTCTACCTCCTTTGCTGTAGTTGTATCATGTTATAGGAATTCTGAGCAGCCCTACGGCTGTCTGCTTTCTGTCTGGCTCACATCATTCTGGAAGTCAAAGAGCATCTGAGCTCATGGCATGCTGTAGGCTTAGATTTATTGTCCACAACAGAAATTTCTTTGTATAAAGAGTAAGTACAGAAAGGTATAGGAAACACCAGCAAAACCCTGGAGGCAGATACTGGTTCAGGTAGAACTCCAAGACTCTGTCCTTATCTCAGTTCACAAAATGATGCATCAGAGTGTTTGGATTTAATCTGATTTTCTCCCTTAGGATTCCATAAAGTAAAAGTAATTTAAATTTCAAGAATTTAGCTTTAAGTGGGTTATGGATTGGGCTACAAGACAAACAGCACACATTTATAGGAAGGGAAAATATGTAAAGAGAACTACATAAACTCTAAGCGCATTTGTATCTTTAATGAAGCAATAATGCACAGGAACTAAGGAGCTAACTTAAGCACACCCAAGGGCATGGCCAGTGGGAAATAACTCCAAGCATGAGATTGGGACCTGGATTTTGGAAGTGGTTAACGCTTCTCTGAGGGAGGGTCGAGTGCCTGCCCCTTTAAAGGAGGCGGTAATACGACCGATTCTGAAGAAAGCGTCACTGGATCCAGAGATGGCCACTAACTATAGACCTGTGGCCAACATCCCATTTCTGGGCAAGGTGCTGGAGCGAGTGGTGGCAGGACAACTCCAAGCACTCTTGGAGGAAACTGATTATCTGGATCCTTTTCAGTCCGGCTTCAGACCCGGGTACAGTACTGAATCTGCCTTGGTCGCCCTGTACGACGACCTGTGCAGGGAGAAGGACAGGGGGAGTACATCCCTGTTGGTTCTTCTGGACCTCTTGGCGGCTTTCGATACCATCGACCATGGTATCCTTCTGGATAGACTTGCGGGATTGGGGGTTGGAGGCACTGCTTTGCAGTGGTTCCGCTCCTATCTTGACGGTCGATTCCAGAAGGTAGTGCTGGGGGACCATGTCTCTACGTCATGGCAGCTATGCCATGGGGTACCACAGGGCTCCATTCTATCCCCTCTGCTATTTAACATCTATATGAAACCGCTGGGAGAGGTCATCAGGAGGTGTGGGCTGCGGAATCATCAATACGCTGATGATACCCAGCTTTACCTCTCATTCTCCACTAATCCAGGTGAGGCAGTGGCTGTGCTGAACCGGTGCTTGGCCGAGGTAAGGGAATGGATGATGGCCAATAAACTGAAACTCAACCCAGACAAGACAGAGGTCCTGTTGGTTGGCGGATCGGGTTTCGGAGAGGGTGGATTTGACCTGGTCCTGAATGGTGCAACACTCCCTCTTAGGGATAAGGTCTGCAGCTTAGGAGTACTCCTCGACCCGGAGCTTTCTTTGGAAGCTCAGGTGACAGCGGTAGCGAGGAACGCCTTCCTTCAGCTTCGGCTGATTAATCAGCTGCGCCCCTACCTGGAATACGACTGCCTGGCGACGGTGACACACGCGCTGGTGACTTCCCGCCTAGACTTCTGTAACGTGCTTTACGTGGGGCTTCCCCTGAAGGCAGTCCGAACACTTCAATTGGTGCAAAATAGAGCTGCCAGGTTGCTGACGGGGATGGGGCGTTATGCTCACATGACTCCAGTCCTCCGTCAGCTTCACTGGCTTCCCATTGAAGCCCGGGCCCAATTCAAGGTGTTGATTATGACCTACAAAGCCCTAAACGGCTTGGGTCCTGGCTACCTGAACGAGCGCTTACGTCCGTATATGCTTGACCGCCTTTTGAGATCTGCGGGAGAGTCCCTTCTCTGGGAACCCTCCATGAAAGAAATTAGGAGAGTAAGTACCCGGAGGAGGGCTTTCTCTGCAGTGGCGCCCAACCTATGGAATTCACTCCCCAAAGAGGTCCGCCTGGCACCGTCGTTACTGGTTTTTCAGCACCAGGTAAAGACCTTTTTATTTAAACATCATTTCAATTGTTAAAACATATGATCTGGCCTGGGCAACTTCTTCTTCCTTCTCTTTCTCCTCCTATATTTTTATTTTATACTGATAATTTTAATTTTGTATTTGTAAATCAATGTATTTTTGTATTTTTATATTTAATGGTAATTTATTATGTACTATTGTATTTCAATGTATTTTATGGTGTTGTAAGCCGCCCCGAGGTTTCGGCAAGGGGCGGCATAGAAATGTTATAATAATAATAATAATAATAATAATAATAATAATAATAATAATAATAATTTTAAACTTTTTTTTCTTTGAATGCCAGAGCTCTGGCCCACATTGCAAATTTCTTTTGAAAGTTCCCTCAGTTTAAAAAGTGGCTTGCCCTGTGGTACAGAAGGCTGCTATTTGGGAAGCACAACCACAAGGCCCTTTCATATCCCTCCCAGGATGCTTATTATCAAATATGGGGCATCAAATCACAGTGTATTTCAGTGAGTGGACAGAAGCTCATGCAAGTGAGCTATCAATACTTTCAAATACTGTCAAATGCACCAGATCAAATAATAGTGAAGAATATCTTTTCCTTCTCTTCCCTTTTTATGATGACAAGGTTCAGACATAAGAAAGTTAAGAAAAAAATTAAATAAACCTTTACCTAGAAGGTTAGAGTTTTTCCCTCAAAGATAAGCAGATGTTTTGGCATCAAGGAAAGAAGAGCAAGTCAAGAAAACCCCGTACAAAAGTAACTAGATTTTTTCTTGTCACTGTGTTTTCTTTACTACTAATGGATATATCCTGCCTTTATTATGAAATGCATCTTGCTATGACATTTTCTATCACTGCTAAATAAGCGTAAATAGTGTGTGTTAGCTGAATGAAAGCAGTTGATCCCTACTGGATGGGCTCACTCTGTATTGCCGGTGCACCCTTATAATAGAGTTTTTTAAATGACTTCTGCTGGAGTTGCCTGTCTCTCAGACTGAGGTCAAACAGGGACATTTATTTTATCTCCAACATATTTGGCGATCCAGGTGGGACCCGTCTGACTCTCCAGCCATACATTTGACCTTGGCACAAGAGTGCACATCCTTCATTTGAGGAAGCCTTGCCTGGTAGCTGGGACTGTGTCTTGGCAATAAAGCCTGTCTGTGGGAACACTCTTGCCCCCAAAGAAATAGCAATGCCACCTGCCCATTGAGTAGGTTGGTAAGGTGCGTCATGGTTTATTGTCTGGTTTGTCTGTGTGTTTGTTCCATGAATCTGCATCTTTTATGTGTGCACCACACTGCGATTGTGAATCAACTGAGTGATATTCGGGGCCTCCATCTAACAGTAGCAAGAGCAGCTAATTACTGTATGTCAGCCATAAAAATACCTGATATATCAATTGTCAAAAATCAAATATATAGATCAAGTGTTAATTATCACGGATCATCAGTTACTGATGTTGAATATCCTCCAAATGCTTTTAATCAAAATGTGCAGAGGATGGTTTTGTAGGGGGAGGGGGATAGATTTTGGAAACATATTCATCTAAGGTCTTGTGACTGCCTAAGGTGACATAGGGACTTGTGAAGAAAGTGTTAATTTTCCAGTCTTCCTCCCTGGACCCTTCTATGTCTATGTTCAATTTCATTGCCCACCTGCAGTGTTACTGGAAACAGTGGTGTGAATGGCAGAAAAGTGAAAAAGGTTATATGTGCCATGATATCATGTATATTGGATAAATGTAATGCATTCCATAATGCAGCCTTTGAATGCTGCACAGAAAGTGTGATTGGCATCAAACTCTGAAGCTAGGCTGCTATCCGGTAGCAATAACAGGAAACATATTTAACCAACATTTTTAAAATGATACTGTCTAGTGTTGTGCAGTTGTTTGAATCAGTGGCTGGGATAAACACTACTCCTGTAATCAGTGATTTTTTCTTTAAAATGTATACTGGTTATAGCACAGTTCCATCTGCAGCTCCCCTGACAGAATGCCTTGGCACCCCAGAAGGAGAACCTGTAATCCTGCCTCTCCTTCTGTATTTCCACTACCCCATACTCTTGGGAAGCAACTTGTTTCTGTGGGGGATGTCCAGATGTTACAGTAGAGATGGGATGGACCCTTTTGGAATCCACCCCTCCAGAATCTGTGGGCTTCCTCTTGTGCTCAGCCTGGTCCTGCCAAGCAAGCCAAGAGGATGTCCACAAGCAAGTGCAGATCCCAGTTGCACAACCAGCAACCTTCCCTGTCAGGAGTGGCTGCGGGATGCAAAAGAGGGGACCTGTGAGCAGGCAGGCCAGCCTCCCTTCCCAACAACCCATAGAATGGCACTGCTTGCACACATGTGGGGCTCAGTTCCTGCAGGGTGCCTGCAAACGCTGGCTGCACTTGCAAGGAACTCAGAGTTGGGTTGCCGAGTTTCTCCCTTCCCCATCTCAAGGGCATCTGTATGACTGCTGTGCTGTCCAGCTGCTCCAGCCCTACAGAGTTTGTTATCAAATGAAAATAGTTTATTTTCACCACAATTTCCACCTTCTCCATCCATGCATTTTTGCACTGTCACCCTGTTACCAAAAGTAAGCAGGGAGAGGGACACATTGCTCAGCGAATGGGAATAAAGCAAACAATGTTTCCTCTGTTGCTAGGGTCCAGAGGGAGGCAGAGATCAAAGAACACACACAGCTTTTATTGGTTTTATTGATTTATTTAATTTCTATACCATCCACTAGCTGATGCTCTCTTGGCTGTTGCCAGAGACTCTGTGGTGGGGAGGCCAAACTGAGGCTCAGCGGCCACATGTAGCATTTTGAGATTATTTGCAGCTTCCACCTGGGCTCTCAATTGGCTTCTGCCTGCTGTTCACCGCCCACTGCCGCCGCCAGTGGGTGCCCACTTGTGGCTCTCAAACACCTGACATTTACCATATGTGATTCTTCCAATGGGCAAGTCTGACCAGCCCTGCTTTATGGTGTTTTTATACCAACAGTGGTAAAATAGTGGTGCTGGGTCCAGATGAGTGGTGAGACCATGGTGAAGCAGGGGAACCTCAGAAAAGGTGATTTTAGAACACTAATGCTACTGCCCTGGATCTGGGTCCAGACAGCACAATATACCCATAAAGGTAAGATTCCACATGTTTTTTGTAGCATGGAATTCAACCAGATAATCCAGTGGGTTTATGTTACTTGGTTCCCATGGTTCCCATCAATCATCCAATGGCATTGGAAGTATTGCATGTATTCCATCAGGCACTGCAGTTGAAATTCTGTCCCAGAGGCCTTATTCTTTGAATCTGTTACATGCCTCTTCCCCACTGGTCTGCACAAAGTCTATATGGTTAGAGTGCCTCCTGCAGTTGCATACCAGGTCCATGGAACCACAATCCTGGGTTCAGGGCATACCACAACAAACCATGGTGGAATGGAGAAAGCATAGAGCAAACCATTGCTTCTTACTGTGGTTTCTAATGACCAAACATATCATGGTGAAATATACAGGGATTGCATTAGGAAATGACATTCCTTCCAGTGAATTGAGTGTGTGTGCTTTAAAGAAGTGACTCAAAAGGATGACAGAAATGTACTTATCATATAATTCCACATTCAAGTGCATTGCCAATATGTTCTTGCTTTGGCAGATTAGAGTTAACTTATTGCATCTACAACCTCCCACATGCCAAATTGTGAAAAGCAAGATTTGAGAAAAGTAAAGCATGTAAAATGATGTATGCATGAATGTGTAGCAGTATGTATAACTAGGATCAAAGGATCATATTATGTGCTAGAAAAAGGTCATGAACAAGAAATCTATGTTTATTAATCTTAGATAACATAATGCATCAATAAATAATTCAGATCCAATAAAAATGACAAGATACCTTGTAAGTGCTTCCCAGCGTATCTTTAAAAAATCAATACAATCACCACAGATCACTTAGAAAAGAGATTAAAGAGATTGCTTTTAGTGTAGCTTTTTAAAATATGGGTAAGCCTAATTCTGTTGTTCTGTGAAATGTAATGGGATTTGTCATCATGTCTGAAACCAGAAATTGCTTAAATACCCTGATCCTAACTATGCTTAAAATGGTTCTTGCAAAAGTGGTCCTCTTGGATGGGTCACTTGTGGTTTTATAGATTTTCCCTGCTACAGAACTGAAGTGATGCAGGTAACAAACAAGGCAGGAATAGTCAGCAGATACCAACTGTAAAATGAATAAATGGCTTAATTTAAAATCAAAATCTCCAGTACCAACACTCTGGGAAATCCTGGGCCATTTTATTTTGTTCCCTCTGTCACTTTTGCACCCACATTTAGAAATCAATGCAAATGTCACACTAACAGCAGTGCTGTAATTTATGTATCTGTTCACGTGAACTAGCTATATTCCACCTCTTGGTGGGACCCTCTATGTCTGTAAGCCTCTCAGCTCAGAAGCTTGTGGGCATTCTCTGCAGTGCTGGGGAAACAGCAGGGTGATCTCCATCTCCCCATTCCTCTTGCCCTGTAATTCAGTCAGGCAGACCATTTTAGCCCCCTAAATGCAGCACTTCAGAGGGGGAGGAAGGAGGCTGGTGGTCCCAATCTCCTTCCTCCCCCCCCCCCCCTGGAATGCCCCCCTTCCCCCACCCCCTTCAAGGTGACTTTTCTAACCTTGGAGATGCAGCTGGCTGCAAGCAGGAAGGAGACTGGAGTGCAGATCCCCAGGTCCAGGGCTGGGCCTCTGCTTCTAGCCTTGGATCTGGAAATCTGAAGCATCCTATTGCCCTTTAGATGCCATTTGGGGAGCATAAGATCACTTATTCTGATGGTAAGATTCATCAGGTGGTGTATGTGTGTGTGTGATCACAAACTACACATAATATCAATCTTTTAAACAGGAACAAGATTCAAATCAGAAACAGAAGGCAGATCAAGCATAGTAAAAGCTCAAGGGGAAAAGTTGCATCTTCACTATGTTTCTATATGTAAAGAAGGTGCCTTCATGAATGAATGAAGGGAAGGCATTGCAAGGACACTTAGCCATGAGCGTAAAGTCCTGATTTCTTGGTTCTTCCTGCCTTTGGAGGACAGCATCACTTCAGAGGACAAGCCAGGCCCAAATACCTGGCTCTGAGAGAGTCCCTTCCTCACAGCCACGCATGGTGGAAGGAACATCCCTGGTCTCATGAGATTGCTATATTATTTCCTGTCAATGCCAGGTATTTGAGTCTAGTCTTAGCAGCTCTTCAGAGTTCTCACCCTGTAGCTCATTCTGAAAGAACTCTTGGAAAAAGTGAGATGGCAATGGAAGGGAAGTCAACTGGATGAGAGACAGGGCCGTGCTCTTGGGTGCATTGAAAACAATGGGTTGGTTCCTGAGCATTCTTCTGGCAATGGAAGAACACCTTCCATCTCTGCAAAAGAGTGGGTGAGCAGGTGATTTTCAGTTGCTGGGTTCAGCCTCCTGTGGCACAACCTCTAGTCTCCTAGGGCACATTTTCAGAGGTGCAAATGGCTACAGGGGGAAGGGAAATCAGTGAAAACTGTTCTGCCAGCAGAGGTCTCCCAGGAGCAGAACTCCACTAATGGGATGCTCCCACCAGCTAACAAAGTGGAGTTCCAAGGCAATATAAAGAATTAGTGGGTATCTTGGGAGATCCCACAGGATATTCGTCAGAAAACTGTGGGCAGCTCTCACGTTGACAGAACTTGCCATTAAATCAGATCATTATCTGTAAAAACAGGTATGTGGAGAGCTGCAGGCACCCCATTTACACACCAGCTGGCTGCCTGAGGCTTTTTCAAAAGGAACACATGGGTATCCTCATGAATAAAGTATCTTCGAAAGTATTATTTAGTTCTAAACATTTCTATTTGTCAACTGACCTAAAAAGGAACAAATACTATGGTCTGAAGTAAAATACAGCTGGTTCTTTTAAAAAATGTTTATGTATTTCAGCATTTAGCTTAGATTTTTGAGTCTTTGCTCTCTGTAGGAGAACATTTCATGTCATAAATGATGGTGATACATAGTGTTTGTCTAGATAAAAATAAAAAACCATGCAAACACACTCACACATACAGACATTTAGTTTACTAAAGATGCCAAAAAAATCTAAATGCCATATAATTCAGTTTTTGAAGACAATTCCTATTCCTTTGGTTATCAACTGTTAGAGTACAATTTAACACCTGGGACGTCCAAAAGTTTTGCTTCATCTGAGAATGAAATAAACGTACATATTTGATACAGAAATAAATACAAATATTTTCTCATTCTCATGTATATATGTATCCATTAATAGAGATTTAGGAAAGAAACAGAATTGTGGTTGTTAAAATGATTATTCAAGTAAGAAGCAGAATGGAAGAACTCCAGAGTACCAGAGAGAGTTCAAAGCTTATCTTCATCGCACAGCAGAAGAAAAATCAGTTATTGACATGGGGAGACTGCAGTCCTCAGGTTGTCAAATTACAGCTCCTGTCATCCTTGACCATTGGCACAGCTGGCTAGGGCCAGTGGAAGTTTAGCAATACCTGAAGGCCCACATGTTCCTTATCCCTGATTTAATAGACTAGATTGGATAGGGGTCTGGGCCATACAAATGATTAAGTACCTGGATGCCCCTAGCTTGTCATGAGTACCTGTCCAAGTAGAAAGGTAGGATAGTTCCATGCCCTGCCCTGTGTGCTCCTTGGAATATTCCCACCATATGGAGCTTGGAGGGTTATTTCCAGTTATGCCAACTATGGAGAGCTGCATAGAATAATAATAGGATTGCTTTTGAAGTTTACTGCAACGCTGGGAATTTTTAATATATTGCCTGTGCCCCAGTGTAGCCACTTATCTATAATGCCATTTCCCTTCTAAACAGTTACTTTATGCAAGATCTTCTCTTTTGGAGAGGATGATTCTATTTTGCCTCTTTCCAATTATGTCATATTTTCTTTCTGAGAGCCTTTGGCAGATTACACCAGGAAGAGCACACAGAGTCACAAAATGAATCGTAGTTGCTGCCTGCCATGTTCCCTGCTTGGGATAAATAAGAATTCATGTCAGGGGGTGAAAAATAGTCATTTCCCTCTGTATGTGAGTCACCCAATTCACTGCATCATGTATACTTCTTCCCTCAGTAATAGGAAGAATTTCCAATATTTCTGCCTTTAAATGTGCTCTGTTTCTCAGGGGTGATGGAAAGCAGAAATCAACATTAATCTGTCCCCTTTAATCCAATCACCATAGACGTGTGATCGTATTTTTCCAAATAAAGTAAGAGGGGAAGTGATTCCTTTTATGCTTATGTACATGTGGAATAAAATAAGTCTTTTTAAAAAGCACAGTTCACATGGCACATGCCTTCAAAGAGCTGCCTAAATTGCTGCTTCATAACATTTGGAGGTGGGGGGAGAGAAAGAGGCAAATGCTGAGCTCATTCTAACTCCTGTCTCATGGGGTTCTGTTAGACATTAGGGTGCACATATTGTAAGACAGATGCATTGTGGCATTGATTTACAATTTTTAGGTTTTGTTTTTCTCACTTCAGGCTTTGTCAATATATTGACAGGTTTGGTGAGAATAGAGCTAGGGCACACAGACTCTGTGACTAAACAGAGGCTGTCCTCATTCTCTATGTCTGCCTTTCTCAGCTTGGTTTCCTCCAGAAGTTTTTGACTTCAACTCCCATTTGCCCTGGCCAGCATGACCAATCATCATAAAATCTGGGAGTCCAAAACATCTGTAGCACAACAAGTTGGCAAAGGCTGTCCTTCACCAAGACAACTTGCTAGGCTCTCCATGCTTTTACTGTTTCAGTCCATCTGTTCTGCCATGCAAGAGTTGTGGCCATGTGCAGTGAGTACCCTGAAAGGATGTTGGGAAATATATAGCAGTAAAAGGCTGGCAGTAGCTTGAGTTTTCACTTTGGCTTATGGCATCAGGTACTGCTTTAGCTGGCCTAGCAGACCCTCGTAGCTCTATTGGAAGTATTAACTTCAGTTCTATTTTTACCAGATTTAAATGAGTTTGCACCTCCCAGAACTGAGTGTGTTAACCTTCACATATTCTGAGGCTGAAGTCTGCACATGTCAAAACTTGCATTGTTCAGTTCATGGAATAATAACCAGCATGTTTGAAAATTAGGTATGTTCAAATGTGCATGAAAAATTATAATGTTGAAAACCGTGCACAACACAAATTTATATATAAAATACATACATTAAAATGTGCATGTATGGAATGAAAATAAAAAGCTAACAAGTTAATATGGACCTGAATGGGAATGAGCATCAAGGAGGAATTTGGAATACACCAACAACCTGTATTTTTGTTTATTGTTTTGTTTATTTTGTTCATGTTTGTTATTTTGTTCATGTATTCCTAATAGTCACCACTGGGGCATTAGTTCTGAGCCCTCTTGATGTCTGGATCTGTGAGTGTGGAAAGAATAGCAGCCAGGCATTTGCAGCCAAATTGGTGCACCATGTGTGCACTATGGATATACTAAACAGAGTGTGCAGTGGGCAACTGGCTGATCATCCAGATCAATTCTACATGACTGGATATTTGATCCCTGCAGTGCATTCCTTGCAGCAGCAAGTCTTGTATGGCACTTTAGTTAACTTCTGGAGCACATTTACAGGGACAAGCCCGTCAAACGTAAGAATCTCTGGCAAAATGCCTTCTGTGAGCAAGGGAGAGATGAGGGACAACCGGCTCCTTCCAGACTCAAGTGACTGGTCTCCAGAGGCTTATATCTGAAGCTTACACCGAAGCACTACGTACAGCCCTACTCAACAATAGTCTCTTGCTCTGGAGGCAATATATTTGCTAGTTTTTGTTTTATGCCAATACCTGAGGGATATACACATAAGGGCAAGATATAATTAAAATAAAATCATTAAAATGTGGTTCATCTGATGTCAAGCATGTAATCAAATTATGTGGATTATGGAGATGAGTAGTGATATTGACTTGCTCTTGTGATACCTATGAAAACATGTCTATCATACATCAGGCTCCTCCTTGAAGTACAGCATTCCTGTGACGCATTTGCCATTATCCCTTAATCTTCAGCGCCACAACCAAGACAAAGAATGCATAACTATACCTTTTGTGCTATTCAGTCACTGAACCCTGGTTTGACTCCTCTCTTCCATTTCCTCTGAAGTATTCTTCATAGTCAAAATTTAGTTTATAAACTGAGCTTTTAAGTGCCAGTGGCTTCTTCATCTAAAAGTGTGTAAAATATTTTGCACATTGATAGTGCTGTATGTAGTACTACTAATTTTGTTTTACACAGTGCTATTCCAACCAGTCATGCTTTGTTTCCTATCTCTTCACCATCAGGGCATTATTAATATTGATATGTCAAATATGTTTTGTTGGTGGAGCAGAAGAGCCTTGTGTAACCCAGTCCTTTGATATCTCTAGTGGCTCTTTCTGTCTAGCTGAGCCAGAAACTCATCAAAGAATGCTTTAAACTGGCATCTCTTCCAACAGCTCCTACTTATCATGCATTAGGCTGAGTCATACTTGCTAAGAATCACAGGGAGTTTTATAGCCTTTTTAACCACTAACCAATGAATTAAATTGGTTAGAACAAACAGGGTGAAAAAGGCTAATGGTGAGTGGCAGAAGAAATAGAAAATGTACAGTTTAGGGACTGGCAGAGCCATTGCCATTTATGTGACAACTATCAAGCATAATGACAGTGTAATCCTATATGTTTTGACACAGTAGTCCTACTGAATTTAATGAGCCTTACTCCTATGTAAGTGAGTATGGAATTGCAATTTAAATGTCTCTAAAATTAGATGGGGCATTCATTTCAAATATCTGAATAAAAATCCCATCAGCCTGCTTGAACAGTAACTTAAAGGAATTATGAGCTCAGTTGTCTTATTTAAGAGCTTTAATACCCTGCTTTTAGGGCACTTAATTTTTATCGAAGAATCTTCTGACAGTCATGTTGCACAAGCAAGAGATTTCTTTTTATTGTTTTCTCCAAAGTCCAAAGTCCAGGAAAGTCACCAAAGAAAGGCATTTTGATGTAGTGTGAAGCTTCTCTTGAATCAAAAGCACCCTCTGCATATTATTAATTGTCTCACATCTGTGGTATGGATAGAGAGGGAAGTTCAATACAGGATCATTTCCAAGAAAAGGTAGAAAGACTAGTCAAGGCCTTAGATGTTAAAGAGAGAAGAAAATAAAATACAGCCCATATGAACTCCATATACCAATGGCCAAAGGCTAAGTAATAATCCCTTAGCATTACCTTAAGGGAATGTTCAGCCAAGAAGCAGTTGAAATACTACAAAAAAAAAAAAAAAAAAAAAACGAGACCTGAATCTCACGTTAGCCAAACATTTGAGAAAAATAGCATCACTAGTAATATCAAATGGTCCAAAGGAACACTTTCTCCCATGTCTAGTTCCCAGGTTAGGACATCCTAAAGATGCCCCTTCACACCACCATTTTCTTCCCCACCTTTCCTTTGGAAAATCGCACACACACACACACACCAACCCTCCCAGCATCAATTTGGCAGTTGTATTTGAGATAATGAATTAGAGGCTGCTGTTTCAGTTCAGCCCCTGTGGCTGGATGGTAACCAGACTTCCCAGTGCATTCAATCACCTAATTAAATGGAATGCATGTAACTCATGTAATCTGGGCTTCTCCATTTTAAAATCGGTCTTTTAAAATTTGGGTCTCCTGTGAACTTTGTTTCACAATATTTTGTATTTCATGTTGCCTTTGAGTGTATGATTGTATATTTTATTCCCTGAATAAATTGCTTTTTATGTTTATTTATTTCACATCTCCCAGAACTATTTATCTTAATGGCCATACAAATGTCATCAATGAATAAATAACATTATGAATGAGGAAAAGCAGCTTTCTTGATCAAAAGGACATTTACAACAATCTAAGTAGTAAAATAGCTTATTTTAACCAGAGTAAACTGGCTTGTGATTGAATACAACTAAAGGGGGGTCTTGAAAGCTCATCTACCCCTTCCCCCCTTCCTCATGCCAGAAGAGTCCTGTTTTGGCCAGGGTACCTGCAGAGTGGAAAGGAAACAAACCTACTATACAAGCATTTAAAGTAATGTCTATTTTGGCACTGAGAATTGTGAATATGATCAATAATACTGTTGAAGATCCATGGCCATTCTTAAATCATACAGTGTTGGTTTCTGGGAGACAGAAGCATAGATTTGGGAGTTTTCCCTGCACATAGAAATTATGAGTTAAAGCTAGATTGCATGGGTTTTAGCTATTTGTCTGCTCATTGAATTATATGGAATTGAGAATACAAATCAGAGACCCTTTAAGGTCTATCAACGGCCTGGATGTCTAATTTCACTGGAAGTGTTGAATCTCCAGCAGTTGATAGCTTCTAGATTCTGTAGCACTGGCAGCTAAAGGAAATCCAGCATACCAAACTCTTTAATTGTTTAAGAATGAACAACAGGAAAATGAATATTCAGCAGGTAGGAAAATAAGTACTGATGCTCAATAGTCTGCTAGGAGAATAAGAAGATGCTTTAGTATCTGCAACTAATTAGAGATAATTTTAAATGTTTGCAGAGGGGCACTTAAATTGGTGTGTATTATTCTGCGTCTACAACATCAATACATTTTACATCAATGGGAGCAGTCAAGTTCACAAAGCATCATTTTCTGCCCCTCTTCCTGTTCATAACTGTGATCATTTCCTGTTTGTATATTTCCCTTTGGCTTTGAAAGTCAACACTGCATACTCCAAGATTCCTGAAGAATACTCATATTTGCAAAATGTAAGGGCTTTTGTGTGTATACAAGATATGAGAAAGAGGAAAAGTGTGACAGACGAACCAGTGCTTATGTATAACTTCTATTATGTCCTCATGAAAGTCCCTGCTTACTATAGAATACCGCAAACACTCATTTATTATTTATTTATTTATTAAAACATTTCTATGCCACCCCATTCGCCGAAGCCTCGGGGCGGCTCACAAGTAATTCTATCAGTCTTGAAGCAGGAATATCTTGTGGCTTATCAGATGCTAGTTTCAATCCCTTTTAGTCTGTCTCACTCCAAAGCTATACAGGAGTTGTGTTGAAGTGTTCCCCAGCTTGGAACTCTCTAGATGTTTAGGACTTCAGTTCCCATCAGTCCCAGCCAAGATGGTCAATGGTCTGGAAACTTGAGTGTTCTTGTTGAAAATATCTGGGGGACACCAGCTTAGGAAAGCTACCCTATATGGCTGACTTGATGGGTTACATATTGAACAGGGCTGAACTCAGCAGCTAAATAAGCTGAGTCTGATGTGTTCTTAAAGGTAGTCCTACAACAGAGGCGTGGGGCAAATACAGTCTAATAGTCACAGAGAGTCCTCAGCGTCTGGCCTTCCACATAATCTGGTGCTTCAGATGCTGTGGACCATCTTTTGCTCCAAGAAGGGATTGCAGACAGAGAGAAAGGGCTATGTTTTCCTGCAATGCTGCAAGCACCTTGTGCACTGGCTCTGTCACTTTTGATTCAATATTGCAGAACATCACAGTTGTACAGAAAATGATTGTGCCCCTTACCATATTCCATGGGGGGTTTGGAAATTTGTGGTTGGCATGGAAACACTCTTTTCACTGTTGTGATGTCCTGACATGATTCAGGTTGTTGAAAAGATGACTTGCAGTCTGCTCCTTGGTCTATAAATGGGTAGTTACTTACAAATCACCAAAAAATACAAAAGAGAGGGAGGGAGAACAGAAACAACATTGGCCCATGCTAATTTTTGTTTATCAATGCAAATTTAGACATAATTTAAATAGACAAGCAGTGAATTTCACCATTGTGTGCAAGGTGATGACCAGTGTGCTTGGCTTTCTGGATGCCCAGTGACTAGCAAGAATTTTTATGGTACATTAACTTTAAACTGTAAGTGGAAGGGACAGCCCTTCAGATAGAAGTCACCTTCATATGGAAGACTGTTCCTTGTAAAAGAGGACACATGGCTATTCTGGTAGCTTTGGCAGTAAAGTTCATGAATGTTCATGAAAGCTACTGGAACTCCTCTTCATGCAACCTCAGTCATCTCAGGCATACACTAAACCTAATCCTTTCCTGGAATGCTCAATATTAGGTACTGTTGCTCAAAACTGACTGTTGGAGGTGGTGTATCCCTATAGACCAAAGCAAGCCTTCCTTTCCACACTTCCAGCTGAGTATGGTGTTGGTTGTCACATTTGGAAGAAGGTAATCCCTCCCCACTTCATTCAACCATGTTTTGAAGAGAAGGACAGGACTGACATGCTCCTCAGCTGTTAGTTCTGGGATGATACAGCCTTTTGCACTAGCTGACCTAGTAGACCAATAGCACCTTAGCCTAGGGGATACTGCAGGTAAATCACCAACATTTCTCAGGTTGGGAGGTAGACCAGAAGGTGGGAAAGTACACAGATGCCTCATCTGTCTTCTCCTTATCCAATGTCATTGCCTCCTGGAACCATAACTCTCCCTTTGCTCACTACATCTATAGTTACCCTCAATCCCCTCTACTGCTAGACACATTACTAACCTTAAGGATCCCTGGAAACCCACCAAAATTTAAACCAAACTAATACCAGTAGTGGCCAACAGTTTAGCACACTGGCTGGATATTACAGTAGGGAGAAGGGGGTCCATCTTTTTATCTTGCTATCTTATTAGAGGCTCTGTTTGCCCTTGGTCCTTCCCAAATGGATGGCTCAGAGGGTGATGAACTTTGACATGTCACCATGGGCAGCATTCAGGCAAACTCCATTTCCTAGTAAATTCCTGTGTCTCAAGTGAACAGAAGTAATCCTCTTCTAGGCTTTGCTTACTGTTTCAGAGGCTGGCGTGATCATTGGCTGTAGTTCTTTCCTTCAGCAGCATTTTCATCCTGGAAGCATATAGATTGATGCTTTAGCCAAGAGCAGGTTTCCTACTGCTCTCCTGAGGTTGCTGCAGTTTTACATCATTTGAAAAAAATTAGGAGAACCCACTCTCACAGTGAAAGCAGTTATCAAATTAAAACACCCCTGACTGAAAGCATTTGTCACATGGTTTATGGGCATGAATGAACCTTTAATAGCATAGTGAATGTATTCTATGCCTACCCATATAGCATGCAGGATGGGTAAGCATTTTTAAAAGTTTACTACCATATTGAAATCAGTGTATTTTCCAAGATGGCTCCATATTTGTAATTAAGTATGTATTTATTATGAGCACAAATACATCACCTTATTTGGCATCAAGTGGCGTAAAACAATCTGTAAGTCTAAAATATAACTCAATGTAAATATATAACAGAATGTACACAACACCAAAAAGACAGACCTTCTTTTCATAGTGCCCAGCTCTTAGCATCACTTTCTGTTATCCAATCTAAGCTTTTGCTTGGGAATAATAAATATATAGGCAAAATATGTTGCTGAAGGGTTGTTGTACAATTGCATCTTATGTTATCCAGTAATTTCTGTAGGTTGTGATGCATGCTTCAGATTAAAGCCCTTTACTTCAGTTCCTCAGTATCTTGATCTTGTCTTCTCATTTTTCATGCTGGATTTAATATTTTCTCCCAGAGGCTTTATACCAGGATAAGATTTATTTTTTGTTCTTTAAAAAAAATCTAAGTGCATGTTAATCAGTTCCCTTTACTCCCATTAACATTTCTGATCTGCATGATTATGAGATAGCTTTTTGCAATCCTTACTGTTGTAAGATTGATCACATTTCTTTCTCTTTCCCTCATTTCCATTTGCTTTCAACCTTCCATGAGCAAGTAATTTTCCCCAAACACATTATTGGTAGTAGAGTGAATGTATTCTAGGTCTTATGAAAGGTAAATGTCCAAGATTTAGAATTTTATAAAAGAAATGATCCTCCAATTTTCATGGAATAGAGTAGCCATAGCTAGAATATAGCTGTGGCAGGACAGCTGGCCAAATATTTTCTCGATCTTTGTCCACTGGGGTCATTCTGCAAACCCAAATAACATTAGTGGGGCTCTACTGAATCTTTCCATTGTGGAACTGGCTGCTCATTACACTTGTGTAGCTGGTTGTGCAAGCAGGTTTCACAAACAGAATGAGCAACAGGTTGCACAGATATAACCACACTTGTGCAGCCACGCATACAATTTTGTTGGAATTTTTGCTTTGGTATATTTTAGAATCTTGCTTCCACTCGTGCAGCATCATTTACTCCAAGTATGAATCCAAATAATACAATTGGATTCTGCTCCTTACTCACTAAGTAGCAAGTGTGCTTCTGGGTTCACAGAGGTATAACCTGATAGCAAATTGGAAACTTTTGTGAGGTAGGGAGGGGAGAGAGAGAACATTTTTTTCTGAGGATACTTCAAAGATAAATAATACATCAGTATAAAACAACACTAAAATAACAAAAATAATTCCACAATAATCCCAAAGCAACAATGCCCAAATCAATCCAGAGTACAGCAGCAGTAAAACAGAATGACATGAAAAATAGGTTGAATATTTTTTAATAAAAATTAAAATCATTAACTGTTAAAATATTGGGTGAATAAAAAGGTGTTTAATCTGGCACTAGAAGGAACGAAGAGTGGGCACCTGACACACCTCCTTGGAGGGCTGATCAGGGTGCCACCACTAAATTGGGGTACCACCAACAAAAAGTCACTTCCCCTTGTAGCCACCTTCTTTATTTCCTTCAAAGATGCCTCTGAGAAGGTCCTCAGACTATGAGCTTAGTGTCTTGGTAGATGTATATGGGATGAGGTGTTCCTTTAGATAATCTGGCCCCATTTAAGGCTTTAAATATTAGTGTAAGCACTTTGAATTGAGATGAAGGACAACAGTGCTTTACATACAGCTCAGATCTGAGGCTGAAATTTTGGCTGTGATTCAGATTTGCTGTCCGCTGCGACATGTTCGCCCTTCTCCCCCAGGAGAGGCAGGGATACACTTGCCCTCAGTGCAAGCTGGTGGTCCTGCGAGAGGAGGAGGTGAGGTGCCTGAGGGCCAAGAGAACTCTCCAGGCCCCCCCGGAGCAGTCCCCCTCTGGACAGAGGGTTGAGGGAGAGACCATGAGAGAAGCAGCTGCGGAGATATGGAGGTATGTCACCCACAGGAGTGACATACCTTCTCCTGGCACCAATCTGGAGCTGGGAAACAGGTTCTCTCCACTTGGGGAGACTGGGGCTGATGAGGCCTCGGGGGACCAGCAGGACCCCCAGCCTGGGACGTCAGGCGGCAAGGGGGCTGCTGCAGGAGAGGCGAGGGCCAGGGCATGGCCGCCCACCAGCACCAGGAAGGTACGGTGGTGGGTGATTGTTGTTGGGGACTCCCTGCTGAGAGGCACTGAGGCAGTGGTGTGCCACCCCAACCTGGAGACAAGGGAGGTTTGCTGCCTGCTGGGTGCACACATTCGGCATGTGAATGACAGAGCAGAGTGTCTTGTTCGCTCTGGGGGTCACCAGCCACTCCTGGTGATCCATGTGGACACAAACGACGTGGCCAGGCAGGGTGTGGTTGGGACCACCAGGGTCTGTGAGGCCTTGGGGAAGAAACTCAGGGAGCTGAAGGCCCAAGTGGTATTCTCGTCAATCTTACCTGTCCAGGGATTTGGGCCAGGAAGGGACAGGAGGGCCTCTGAGGTGAACGACTGGCTTAGGGTGTGGTGCCAGAAGGAACGCTTCAGGTTACTTGACCACGGCACTCGTTTTCTTGCCAATGAACTTCTGGCAAGGGACGGGTTACACCTCACGAGGCTGGGGAAAAGGTCCTTTGGAGATGCTCTAGCGAGCTTTGTCCGGAAGACTTTAAACTGAACCGGGGGGCGGGGTTCAGGCCCCCCAGTAATGTGTCTGCACTGGACAAGTGTGGGGGGAGGATCAGGGCTCTGGGAGCAGGGTTTTAGAGATACAGCAGGGACAGACAGAACTCCTACAGAGAGGGACCAGGTATCAGGGAGGATGGGAGGAATGAGGAGGCTGGGAACTCCAAGGAAAGGAAGCGGTGGGAAGGAGTTGAGGTGCATGTACACCAATGCTAGGAGCATGGGTAATAAGCAGGAAGAGCTTGAAGCTCTCCTGGGAATAGGAGGGTATGATCTGGTGGGAATCACAGAAACTTGATGGGATGAAAGGCAAGTCTGGAATGTGAACATAGAAGGGTATCACCTTTTTAGAAAGGACAGGAAGGGAAAGAGAGGTGGGGGCATGGCTTTATATGTCAGGGAAGGGTTAGCATGCAGTGAGATAGCATGCAGCACAGATGGGGATTCGGAAGAGGCAGTCTGGGTGAAACTTAGGGGTTTTGACAGGGAAAGAGACCTTACAGTGGGGGTATGTTATCGCCCTCCAGGTCAACTTGAGACCCTGGATGATGGCCTGACAGGCCAGATTCTAAGGATATCTCAGGGGAGAGTCAAAGTAATTATGGGAGATTTCAATCTCCCAGATATTACTTAGGAGACTCACTCGGTGGTGACAGCCAGGTCACATCGCTTCCTAGAAGCTATAGTGGGAGGGTTTTTCACACAGAGGGTCCAAGAGGCGACGAGGGGGGGAAACATCCTTGACTTGGTCTTGACCAATAGGGAGTAGCTGATAGATGAAGTACAGATTAGGGGAGCTCTGGATGTGAGTGATCACTCCATCCTTTGCTTTGAGATCAGGGATTGGGAACATGCAGCAGGTCGAGCACTAGAAGCTGGGACTTCAAGAGGGCCAACTTTGGCCAACTGAAGGCCAGACTGGGGAAAGTCTCCTGGGATAGGTTACTGGAAGGTAAGCGAGTTGAGGAGGGGTGGATAGCGCTCAAAAGGGAGGTTTTGGAGGCGCAAGCCTTGACGATACCTCTAGTCAGTAAGGTGGGGAGGCGGAGGAGAGTGCCAACATGGATGCGAAAGGAGGTGGTTAGAGGGATTAGACGAAAGAGGAACCTCCGAGGAAATGGGTACTGGGGAAAATAGACAAAAGGGTATACCGGGAGGAGGAGGCCCATTGCAGAAGGATTCTTCGCAAGGCTAAGACTGATTACGAACTGAGACTTGCCAAGAATATCAAGAGCAACAAAAAGGGCTTCTTTTACCATGGAAATAGAAAGAGGAAGGGGAGACAAGTGGTGGGACCACTAAATAAGGAGGAAGGAGATCCAGTGACTGATATGAGGGAAACAGGCACAGATGCTAAATGACTGTGTTCCCAAAGCAGGATGGGGGATATCCGCATAGGAGATTAGATGAGGCTTGGGACTTAGGAGCTCAGATTAGAGTCACCTCCCTTGAAGTCGAGGGGCTCCTCAGGGCATTGGACATTACAAAGGTGCCAGGCCCTGATGGGTTACACCCGAGAGATCTGGACAGACTATGGAAGTGGGCAGGAGACAACAGGATGGCATTCAATGTGGATAAGTGCAAGGTCTTGCACTTGAGCATAGGAATAGCTGTCATAAGTACAGGTTAGGTGACAACTGGCTGGAGAGCAGCACTTGTGAAAGGGACCTCAGGGTACTGGTTGACTGCAGGCTAAACATGAGTCAGCAGTGTGATGCGGTGGTCAAGAGGGCGAACGCCACCCTTGGTTGCATAGCCAGAAGTGTGGCTTCTAGATCAAGAGAGGTATTACTACCACTCTACCCAACTCTGGTGCGCCCGCAACTGGAGTATTGTGCTCAATTTTGGGCCCCTCATTACAGAAAGGATATAGCCAGGTTAGTCAGTGCAGCGTAGGGCCACAAGGTTGGTGGCTGGGTTGCAGGGGATGGGGTATGAGGCGAGACTGAGGGAACTGGGCCTCTTCAGCCTGGAGAAGAGGAGACTCAGAGGGGATATGTTGGCGACATACAGGTATGTGAGGGGATGTCACACAGAGGTGGGTAGAGACCTGTTCTCCCTTGCAGAGGAAGGCAGGAAGCGCTCCAACAGAGCAAAGCTCAGGGAACCAAGGTTCCATTTGGATGCCAGGAGGCACTTCCTGACAGTCAGGACCCCGAGGGTGTGGAATGGGCTTCCACGTTGAGGTCCCATCGGTGCGGGTGTTCAAGGATAGGCTGGACATGCACATGGTGGTCATGTCGTGAGCAGAGACGGCTGGTGCCGGAGGTCAGACTGGATGGCCCAGGAGGCCCCTTTTGACTTGCTGTTTCTATGTTTCTAATCCACAGCTGCAATCTGTATTTATGTATAAGTAGTTCACTGCAGGGTTCCATGCCAAGTCATTTTCTCACTTTGTAGTGAGATGAATACTGATATCACCTTCTGAAATATGGTCATGCACACACTCAACGTAGGATGCACAGGAGTTTAGCCAGATGGTACTAAATATTTCAGCACCAATTACAAGCATAAAGATAGAAAACAGTTGGTACAGGTTATGTAAAGACTTGTATAGTACCTTCCTTGAGTGACATCAACCAGAGGGTCAGGTGGAACATTAATTCCCACTGGCATTCCTACTGGTTTCATATTTGCCAACACAGGTTTATACCATGTGCCTTTATGCTACTAAGGTTTTGCTGAGGCGTCTGTTGCATCTTTAGTTGAAATTAGAGGGTATATTCCTTGTTTCAGCAGCTTGTTGTATATCCTAGATGATCACTTAAGAGCATTCGTGCTTTGACATGACGACATAACATAACTTGGTCAGTTTTATTAGAATAAAATGAAGGAATGATTTTAGTTCATTCAGTAGAAGCCACCTTTAACAAACAAGTAAAAACTGTCAGTCGTTACCTCACCATTCACCTTCTTCCCATAACTTGGGTTGCAAAATACTTTTTCTCTTAACTGCTTCCTCCAGTTCAATATTTCTCCATTTACTCTTCCATCATCATG
Organism: Varanus komodoensis; assembly: GCF_004798865.1. Classification (NCBI taxonomy): domain Eukaryota; kingdom Metazoa; phylum Chordata; class Lepidosauria; order Squamata; family Varanidae; genus Varanus; species Varanus komodoensis. Next base: position 26,996,949 of record NW_025335438.1, read on the forward strand.
CATTTCTTTGACAATTTCATGCCACTCATGAATATCATTTATAAAGAATATTGCTTGCAAAGAATAGAATATGAAAGAGAAACTGGGTGCACATACTAGCCAATTAAATTTGACATTTGTGCTATAGATCAACCAAACTCTAGACCTATTTAAGGTTCACTTAAGCCAGATGACCAGGCAACATATGACCTTCCAGATGTTTTTGGGCTACAATTCTCATCACTTACCTTTGGCTATGCTGGCTGGAGCTGATGAAAATCTCAGCCCTACAGCAGCTGGAGGTTCACAAGTCTCTGCCCCTGTTTCACATTTGTCTTTAGAAGTGTTTGTTGGTGACTTTGGGCAGCTGTATGTGATCTGGACATTGAGACAATTTGCTGCAAGTGTGTGCATGTGCACACACGTGTATTCTTTTTCTTGAAATATTCATGGATTTTTGCTGCACCTCAATCTTCCTTCTTTCCCTATCCACTCTCTATCAGTCTTCCCAAAGCAATCTATCATCCCTGAAATTCACTTTAGTCATAATTGCTAAATGCTTAAAACTCACATACTGATAGGCATATGTAACACAGATACAGTCCTGGACTGTGCTTTCTTGGAAGTATGTTCCATTGCCCTACAAGGAAGCAAGAGGAACTTTGATTTTCTGATAGGCTAGAGATACCTCCCCTGCTTGTCAGGCTCAGAAGGATTTGCTTCATTCAGCTAGTGAATGAAGCACTAGCTACTATTATAAGCTCTGTTTTTACAGCTCAGGACTAGGGGAACAGCAAGCCTCTCCCGTGCTGTTCAAACCAAAGCAGCTATTCTATCTCTTATAAAATTTTCTGCACTGACTTCCAGCTCTAGAAGAGTGCAGAAGATAATTTACAACAAGATATAAACACTTTTATATTTTATTCAGTATAAATAAAAAGAACATTCAAAACAAAAACCAATAAAACTATCACTGGATGTATTACCTCTGTGAAAATACTGGCAGAATAAACAAACAAATGTCCTAAATGCTGCCTGAAAAACAAAAGAGAAGAGGTTAGTCTCACCTCCCCTGTCAGGGAATTGCTTAGCTGGGCTGCTGCCACTGAAAAGACCCTGAAAAGACCCACATTTCCATTAATTGCACTTCCCTATGTGGTGGAAGGCAGAAAAAGGCTTCCAAGACTGAACACAGTGGCTAGGCAACTTCAAACAGGAAGAGACATTCCTTTGAATATCCTGGCATGGAGACATTCGGGTCTTCAGAAGTAATAACTAGTGCCTGAACTCAGTCCACAGTAGAATGTGCAGTAATAAGCAAATCTAGATGTGACTAATAGCTGGCTGGGAAATCCTGGGAGTTGTAGTCCAACACCTCCAGAAGGTACCAGGTTGTGAAGAACAGAGTTAAGCACCAACTTTCCATAGCTGTGCCTAGAAGTTAATTCAGAATCTCTAAGCCTTCCTAGCATCAGCTGAAAAAAAGAGTAATAAAGCCCCAGTGGCCTCTCCTAGCTATTTCAGGTAGGTAGTATCAGGGGATAAATGGAATCCTGAAGGACCCTAGGCATTTCTTTTTGTAAATCATGCAACAATTACAGAATTCATATAATAGACAAAATAGAAACTTGCATATTTTGCTTTTGATGCATTTAAAATCATTACTTTGTTTTCCAGAATCAGCTTCCCACATATATTAAATAGACCTTGATTTTGCTATAAAGGGAAATGTATTGAATGTTCAGTGCATTGAACAAAACCTGCAGTGGATTGCAGTTCTAGGCATGGTTAAGCAAAAATAGCGCTGAACACAAGTGGCAGGTATAAACCAGATTTGCACTGCAGTCTAATCTCTGAAGAAGGACTTCTAAATATCTGCAGCAACTGTTGTGGAAACAGAATATACTTGCGTTCATCCAACATTTTCAGTAGGTAATATTGATTTTTGCATTAAAATAATACTAATCTGCATGGCTCGATCAACCATCTCAATAACCACGTACCTATAGATACTATCTCTGTTATATTGCATAATACGAGTATTGCTTACTAGGCTTTGTATCATTCCAAGCAAAGACCCAGAAACTAAAGGTGGTATATTTCTGATGGTTTTTTTCCCGTTTCCACTCTTTTAGTAAATGAGACAAGAAAGAATAGCATGTATTAAAACTGCCTATCATTTACCACTACCCTTTGCCTCATGCAGATTCTGCCAGTCATTTATCTCTTATAAATGTTGACTATATTATGACAAGGGGTTCATTCAAGTTTCATTTGGGATTTGGTAAATGGACTCACTTGGACACTTGGAGAGAGATTCTGTTGAAGAGATTGCCTTGTGGGCTGAGCAAGCAAGTAGTAATGTACTTAATAATATGAATAACTGGGGGTTGAAGCAATCCTAATAATGGGAATGTCCTACGGGCTGCTCTCTTTAAAAAACACTTAGAATATGCCCCCCATTCTGAGAAACAGCCTGACATCTTGATTGTATGAGCTATGCCGGTGCTAGTGACAGAAACAGCTTCAGGTTTTAAAGCTTTGAGCCCAGCACAATGAGGCAACCATAGTACAGTTGCTGCCTTTCTGTACTTGCCATGAAAAAGCTGTGCCTGATTAGAACCATTGGTTGGGCAAATGTGGTACCAGGAAGCCTGTGGGACAAATCTTACTATTGGCATGATCTCACTGGATGGCCTTAGGAAAGCCACTCTCTCAGTTCTCCCATCTTTAATAGAACAATCCTTACCTTACAGGGTTGTTGCCGGGATTACATCCAGATAATGCCTTGAACACTTGGAATATTATTAAGTATTGTTATTGTTGGTGGGGAGGTCTGAGGGTGCAGGAATCATATTTCATTTGCCAGAAGCAGTATCTGCATTTTAATTATGACATGGGAGGGAAAGAATTAGAGAATGGATGTGCAAAATTTCAGACTTATCAGATGCAACTGTAATGAAGATCCTACGGAGAAGAGAAGAGAAGAGAAGAGAAGAGAAGAGAAGAGAAGAGAAGAGAAGAGCCAGGCTAAGCAGGATAGTCACATGTAGAGGCAAGAGACAGCAACATAATACAGTGCCTTCAGCTTTCAGGCATGCTTTGAAAGGAAGAATCTACTTGTATTTGTTTATTGTGTGAAAATGGGCCAAAAGATTCAGGAGAGTAAAAAACAGCAGCACAAACTTGTGCAGTGCAAGGAAGGTTTTTGGTTCAAGAGTGGGTGTGTAGAATTATTGGCTTTACACAGAGAGGCAGAATACAAATAGAATGGCAAACAGTGTGATCTTAGGAGTATCTGCTCAGAAGCCCTGCAGGTTACGGTGGCACTCACACTGTGTATAGTATTGCAGCCTATGTAGAAGTGATGCTGAGTCTTCTGTTCATGGAAGATCAACTCAGGCTCAAGCTAGTGGATTTGTGTGTACTTTGTTGAATAGTGGCTTTAGGTCTAACAATGTTTACAATGTTGTCCTATACATACAAACTCAAAAGTAGTTCTATTGGGTTCAGTGAAGCTTACTCTCCAGTAACCAAACACAGGATTACAGCCTCAGTTGAGAAAGAGAAGCTGGATGTTCAAGTTTTCTTAAAATGGGTGCTATCGATGAACAGCTATAAACTACATGTATAGTGTTTTGAACTTATGTTATGAATGTTTATTTTGCTAAAAATAACAAGTGGTTAGTACAAGAAGTGATCTCAGTGAATGTTAGAAGACCATGGGTTAATTTTGGACATCTTCCAGCTATGTTAAGTACAAGTCCCATTTAATTTTATGGTAGATATTTATACTTAACTCTTCCATTATAATTAGTACCAGTGTAAAATGCTCAATTTTGCCTGGTTTATGGTCAATATCCTATTATCCAAAGGGTCTCATCTTTAGCCTTGTGGAACTTGTATGGCTCAAACACAGTTTTGGAAGCATGTCACTGCATTTCCCTGAAAAAAAACTTCATAAGATTTCCATTCAGCTTTCCCAAGAAGTGCTTTAAGAAATTCCAACAAACTTGAAAGGGGACTGCTGTAACAAAAGATCATAAACCATCTTGTTAAACTTCTGTTCTTTGAAGTACAGTAAAACTTTCCCAGCAGGTGTGTGGGCAAGATTATGAAATAAAAATGAAACATTAGTTTAATATCAGTAGACCCAAAAATTTAATGTGCATATTTAAAAAAAAAACCTCTGGATGAGTTTTCTTATGTGAAATTCCTTTGCATTTCTTTGGGGAGATGTTAGATGTTTGCTCTTGTATTTCATTTGAATGAATCATAGTGGATAGCATAATAACAAAACATTTTTTAAAGCATTAGTGACAAGACGCCTATCCATATCTTATTTTCTGCAAGATATGGCTGTACCTCTCAATATTTTCTCTTTCTGGTGAGGCTCCATTGCCAAACACCTGGAAACAGTTTTGTCTTAAAAATATTTTAGCTTTAGAAGCTTTTCATCCTTGTTTAGTAGTTTCTAGAAATATGACATAAATAAACCAACTTGCAGATTGCAGTCTTGAAAAAAGATTCCAGAGTTTACGAAGGGACTGAATAGAAACATAGACCATAGAAACAGAGCAAGTCAGAAGACGACTCCCAGGCCATCTAGTCTTACCCCCAGTTCTAGCCAGCTCTGCTCATGACATACCTACCATGTGCATGTCGAATAGGAATAGATGCTTTATACATTTCTTTTAAAGATTATATCAAAGGATATATCTTGGGTTGGATACAGATTTCATAAATGCTTCTTTTGCAAGAAGATAGAGGAAGGAAATTTTGCCAATTGCCCCAGAAAAAGTGTTGGTAGGATGAAGGACATTGAAGAAATGTACTTGAGGCAATATTGGGAGCTTCATGGGAAAGGAAAATTATCAAAAATTATCTTTGTGATGATATGAATGCTTTTACATTTCTATATTGCAAAATATCCAATTTAGTCTTGGTGATTCATAAAAATTAAAATCTTCAAATTCAGTATACAAAACCTTTAAAGTATAAAAGATAACAGAAACAGAGTAACAGACCTTTAAATAAAACAGAGAAAAGATCATCAGCCAGAAAAGACTTAGACCACAATAACAAATATATAAAAGTAAACTGTAGAACAAGCATACGTGTATACATGCTAGGAAGCCCAGATTGGCCAAACCTGAGTTTGTTCTTGTATTATGTAGGTGAGTTCTTATATTATTTCTTCCATGTTCCTATTGTTACCTTATATGTTAGAGTTCTCAACTCCACTTTTCCAATCAGAATTCAGCTATGACATGGAGAATGGCCAAAACATTCATTCTGCCACCCCTCCTTTAATGAAATGAACCTGTTCTGTAAATAGCAGCAATTTAGGAAGATGGGGCTTTTGAAAGGTCTTATTTATTCTGCTCTCTGTTTTTATTTAACTAAAAATGAATTGATGGTTTTCCAGTTTATTTTTCAGACCTACAAATAATTCCCATGATAAATGTCACAAATATGGACGCATTTAGAAATAAAAATGTTGCCCCCAAGCTAGAAATGTTGGTCTTGGTTTACTGAATCTACTTGGTCTTGTCTCCTTTCCACTCACAATAGTTTAATTCTTTTAAAAAAATAATAATACATTTTATTCAAAATTATAACCCTAAAACAAAGAAAAACTAAAAACAACATCAATCATCAGAAACATTGGACCTGCTGGGTCAGCCCCCACATTTTTTTTCATTTACGATAACTTAGAAACAGATTTAAATCTATATGATGCCCCATTTCTCTAGCCAATAATAAAGAGTCTCAAGTTTGATAGAAATCAGCATCTTCTTTCTCCTTCAATGACAAAGTCAATCTATCCATTTCTGCACAGTCCAAGATCTTCTTTAGGATCAGTTCGTCGGTGGATGGTTCTTCACTTTTTCAGTGTTGAGCAAATGCAATCCTCACCGCAGTAATTACATGTAATTTTTGTTTGTTTGTAAGCCGCCCCGAGGCTTCGGCGAATGGGGCGGCATAAAAATGTTTTAATAAATAAAATAAAAAATAAATAAAAGCAAGTACATTTCTTGTTTACTAATATCAACAGGTATAATGCTTAATAAGAAGATTTCAGGTTTAAAAGCTAAGGATTTTTGTAACATTTCCTCAAGCCATTAATGTATTTTAATCCAGTACTTTTTCGCATTATCACAAGTCCACCACATATGATAGAAAGTACCCAATTTATGTTTACATTTCCAACATCCATTTGACATATTTGGAAACATCTTAGCTAATCTATTTGGCAACAGATACCAGCTATAAAACATTTTATACAGGTTTTCTTTATACGAAGTTGCTAATGTTACCTTAATATTTCTCTCCCACAGCTTTTGCCATTTTTCTAATTCAATATTATATCCAAAGTTTTGTGTCCATGTTATCATAGTTTCCTTAACCAGTTCATCTTCCATTCTCCTATTGAATAAGAAATGATATAATCTTTTAATCATTTTCTCATCTGATTTAAGCATCACCTGATCAAATGCTGTTAAATCTTTATAAAAGCCCCATGTTTTATAGTCTTCAGCATATCTCAATTGTATCTGCACCTTATGCCACCAAGAAATATTAGATCCTTGTTCTTGTATTTCTTGATTCAATTTCAATCCTCCATCATTATCCAGAATCTTATGATCCCTTCAAAGTTCAGTGTATTTGGATATACAAAAGCAATCTTGGTAATTTATTATACAATTTTGTCTTTAACTTTTCCCACACCAACATTAATGATTTCCTAACATAGTGACTTAAAAAAGAGTCATGTAGCTTAGCCTTTTCATACCACATATAAGCATGCCAGCCCATTTGCAAATCATGCCCTTCAAGATACAAGATTCTCTTATTTCTTAAGGTTATCCATTCTTTTAGCCATATTAAAACAGAAGCTTGATAATACAGCATTCAGTCAGGGAGACCAAAGCCCCCATTCTCTTTAGCCTCCTGAAGTATTTTTAGTTTAATCCTCGGTTTCTTCTTTCTCCATATAAATCTTGAGATTTGAAAATTTAAATCATCAAAAAGTTTCTATCAATTTTTATGGGAATCATTTGGAATAGAAACAAAAGCTTTGGTAATATAGTCATTTTAACCAGTGCTATTCTTCCCAGCAAGGATAATTGCAAATTAGCCCATTTTTCCAAATCACTCTTAATATCCTTAAATAGTGTATCATAATTGCCTTCTTTCAGAGTGGTACACTTAGCTGTAAGATAAATTCCCAGATATTTAACTTTTTTAACAATCTGCAAGTCTACTTGTTCCACCAGAGTTTTTCTCTGTTCCTGTGTGAGATTTTTTACTAACAATTTTGTCTTTTCTCTATTTATTTTCATCCCAGTAACCTTGCCATACTCTTCAATCCTTTGTAGGAGTTTAGGCATTGTTACTAAGGGTTCCTCCGTTATGAAAACTAGATCATCTGCAAATGCTTGCAGTTTATAGCTTTCATCTCTGATTCTAGTACCTTTAATGTCCATATTGTCCCTGATATTTCTGTTTAACACTTCTAAGATCAATATAAACAACAGAGGTGATAGTGGGCATCCTTGCCTTGTACCCTTTTGTATAGCTATAGTATTTGTAAATTCTCCATTGATTATAATCCTAGCAGACTGCTTTTGATAGATGCTTAATATCGCATTAATGAACTTTTCACCAAACTCCATTTGAACTGATTGTTGCTTCATAAATTGCCAGTTAACATTGTCAAAAGCCTTCTGTGCATCCATGAATAATAGTGCCATTGGTTTTTCCGTATGTATCTCATAATACTCTAAGATGTCCAAGATAGTTCTCAAGTTATTCCTTATTTGTCTTTTAGTAAAAAACCATTTTGATCTGAGTGAATGAAGTCTGTTAGATACTTCTTCAATCTTTCAGCCATTATGGAGGCAAAATTTTTGTAATCTACGTTATAATAGTGATATAGGTCTATAATTTTGAATCTGTTTCAAGTCCGTGTCTTCTTTCGGTATTAATGTGATATTTGCCTCTGTCCAAGTATTTGGTATTTTAACATTTAACAATTCTGCATTACATATATCCTTAAGAAGCGTAGCAAAAATTCCTTCAAAGGATTTATAAAACTCTGCTTGTAGCCCATCTGGGCCAGGAGTTTTGTCACTTAATTGCTTCTATTACTTCCATGATTGTTACTTCTTGATTCAATGCTTTTTGGTATTTCTCCAGTAACTTTGGCAGGTCTCCCTTTCAGATATATTCTTTTACTTTCTCAGTTGAAATCTCATCATTCTGGTATAGCTTTGCAAAGAAATCTTCTGCTATTTTCTTGATATGTGTACTTTGTACCCAATAGATTGGATCTATACACTCATACTTAGAGAAGACACACAGCAATCTATTATTTGAATGGGTCTACACTTAGTATGCCTAAGTCCTGTTTGAACCTAATAACTTTAAATGGCCTGGTCTTGTAGTTCACAGCAACCAGACAGAGATTCTTCAAGAATAAGAAATGTTAAGGGAGTTCCAGGGATGTCTAGAAATCAAAATCTAGGACCAAAACTAGTTTAAGCTGACTGAAATTAATAGCTAAAATTTATTTGATAATCAGCTAGCAACGTGATAGTCGAGTTAAAGTTGGTTGGGCTCTAGTCAGAAAGGGCTTGCTGTGGCAATGCTGATTTGTTTATTCTCTGCCTTTCCATACATTCCCTAGTTTAACCAAAAAATAAAAAATAGAAATAAAAATCCACAATAATACATTTTTGTAACAAACTAGATAAAACCATTTAGAAATCAAATAGGAGAATATAAAAATAGCAGTCAACTAAATCACTACCAACAGATGGCTGCCAGCCTCTGCTAGAAGATATCCAGTGAAGGAGAGACAAAGTTTATTGCTTTTGTTGTCAAGTTTCACCAAATTTCCAACAAAACCAACCTTCCAGTAACTCTAGGGTAACAAAAAAAATAAGTTGCTCCCATCTTCTGTACGGCAGCTCTTCATGCATTTGAAGAGTACTGTCTTATCAGAATAAATACATGAATTAAGATTTTTTCACAGGAATTGTTTTGCAATCTGGGATCATTTTGGTTGCCCTCTTCCAAACCAATTCCAGTTTGTCCATATCCTTCTGGACACAGTATTTAGAGGCCAGAGTGATGCAGCATGAAGTGCATTACTTCTCATAATTTAGAAAGCTATGCTTTTATTAATACAAACTAAATTGCACTAGCATTTTTTGCAAACACATCACACTGTGCACTCATATTTGGTACAATTCTGCTTTCGCATATACTGCTGTACTGCGAGTCGGATCTTCAGGGCTGGCCCTACCATTAGGCCAAGGGAAAAAGTTGGCTAAAGCAACAGGTGCTGGGAGGCTGCAGCAAGCTATTGGAGGAAAGACCTCCATGCTTGCTGCCTTAAGGTAGGGGAGAATGCTCTTCCATCACTCATGTGGGAGGATGTTTTAAATACTTGTGAGTATGGGATGACATCCTCTTGTCCTTTGCCCCGTGCAACAAAATGTTTTGTGCTCACAGCCTGTGCATTTGACTCCACTCCTAACTAATGAAGAGCTTTCACTAGTCTCTGTTCAATTGCATTCTATTAGTGACAGTTCAATTTTCTATTCTGTCAAGGCAATTTGGAATTTTATCTCCATATTTACTTAAAGCTGCTCTTCCCAGTTTTGTGCCACATTCAATAAGGCTTCCTTATCAAGCCATTAATCAAAATGTTAAAGGACACTGGCTCCAGCACACAGCCCTAAAGGAACTTCTCCAAAACATCCCTCCGGCTTGATGAGGAACTGTTGATGAAAACTCTGAGGATGATTTTCCAAACAACTGTGACATTACTTGATGACAGTATCATCAAGCCAATATTTCACCAGTTTATTAACTAAAATATTAAGGATGGCTTTGCCAAATGCTTTACTACCCCGAGCCCATTCTGAGCTTCAGTTTTCCTGACACTGTCCCTACCAGTCTGGCCAACCTCCTTATCAATGCAATCTATATTTCCACCTCTGTTACCAGACTCCAGAGTGGAAAAAAGTCCCAGTAATTCAATGTTTTATAACATCCTTGGCACCTCCCCAGCCCTTCCATCTGTAATAAATAAGCACTTAGTTCAGCACAGCTGTGCCACGTACAGTTAAAAGTAGAAGACTGAAATAGCATTGACAATTGCTGTGCTAGTATTTGGTGACACAGTACCCTAAGCATTCAGCTCTGTGATACAGTTCAATCTAATCCATTTTCGCTCTTCAGTAATGGAAATATTTTACTATTTTCTGTTCTTATCTTCAGGAAGAATATTTCACTGCTGTTACAATTTTCGTTCCTGGACCTCCAATCCATTCTGACATGCTAGTAAATCCTTTCACTTCTAGAGGTTAGATTGCTCTCAGCAAAATGTTTTCATTTTTACCAACTTATCCCCTCCTCACCACAAGTTTCCTGGACTGTTCTCTCACAGCGATCTTTTTACAAGACCAACTCTCCTTCCCTCTCCCTTCATTGCACCAATTGCTAAATCCCTTGAGGCACAATAAATCCTAACAAAAATTAAATAGAATATGGACAAAAATAAGGTTACACCTTAACAGAGTAACGAATCACTTAGCGTATCCTAAACCACTGGCTCTTTATTTTAGGTTTAATAGCATCTTACTTTGACTAGTACTCCCTGTATAGTGGTCTATATTTATTATTCTCTAAAAGCTAATAACTTGTTAAAATCCAGCCTTTAAAACTGGAATGCTAGATATCATACCATACTTTTCTCGAAACTTTGGTAAAGAAAACAGTAAATTAGTTCCCATAAGTGACAGTGAAGATGACTACAGAATCCACTCATGAATCTTAATTTCCACCAACAGTTTGATTTACGGATTTGGAAATAGTTTAGGATTGCAATCTCTATTCATCTTGAAAAACATGAGGAAACTTTTCAAGAAAATGCTTTACTGATATGATGGACTCAGATTTGCCTTCCCTTCCCTCAGGTCTAAATAAGGAGATGTGATTCATCCTATGGGAAGGCAAGTTTTGTCAAGTGGTTCAGTCTTTTCAGTTTCTGCACTATCATTGATTAATCATTGATTAATCAATTAATCAATGATAACTTTATAGGCTTAGTTGATTGAGAATCAATTGGCTAAGTTGTCTTTATTTGGGTGATGACTTTGACAGAACCCTTTGTAACTTCCCCTTTGTTGAATGGGTTGGCAGCATGACAGAATACAGACAGATTTATGGACTTTCTTTAGCTATCATATAAAATGGCAATGAACTCATTAGAATAAGCAACTAATTTGGGCATAGATCCTTCTGGCAATTTGAGAAATAGTCCTAAATATGAACACAAAATGGTTGACATGGGAGGCCAAATAAAAGTAGGCAAGTTCAAACAACTGAGTAGGTGTGCGGTCTTAGCCCCAACACACTTAAAAACTCCTTTGAACATACACATACTAGCATGAACAGAAGCCTCTTTTATAGTAATTCCAGCTGATGGGAAGATTTTATTTTAAATCTTGGGAGGGCATCAAGAAAGATGGCTGAGGGCATCTTGGTGCACATGAGCACTGCATTGCCTACATCTGCACTTGACCTAGAAACGATGGCCACTGGTGGGAGATGCCATGAACAATTTGATAATTTTGCCTGGGTTTCATATTTGTCAGAGAAGAAGACTTAGTGTTTGAACCAAAAGTGAGAATTATAAGGTTAAAGAAAACGTTGGTTTGAGAAAGTTGCAGTGCAGGATCTCTGTTGCTCTGCTTGCTGGGAAGTAGTCCCAGTAGTCCTTACAGTACAAAGGCAACCTGTATTTTCTATTTTATAAATAAAATAAATTCTACTACTGTTTCATTTCCTCACAGCCATGAAAGAAACAGGACATTCCTACTGGTACCTTCTTTTTCTGTGATCTCAGCATGGTTGCTCTCTCTCTCTCTCTCTCTCTGTATCCAAAAATAAAGCAAGATTTTGAAATCTCTGGTGATGAAAGGCAGCTTTCAGAGAAGATGCTGAGATGATGCTTGTCATCAGCTCTTCACTGGTAATCTTTTTTGCTAGATTATTCTGTGAATATAGTCCATCTGTTTTCCAAATAATAATATTTGGGATTCAGCCCATGAGTGCTTCCCTGTCATAGATGGTAGTGAACCTGCTGGCATACAGTAGGATCTTCCCTATGGACTAGATGGTTGATGGATTGATTTTGAGGCTGCTAATCAAGTTTAGCAGACATGTTTGGAATTAGCCTCACCATCTTTCCCATTGTGATCAGGTTAATCAAAGATAGGGATACAAACTGTGATTTTAGTAGTCCATGTATGGCATGTGCAGGATGCATCATCCCTCCATGTGTCCTAGTGGTAGATGCCTTCAAAAACTGCAATTCTATACATCCTTCTTACCTACCTAAAAAGCCAATCTCCTCGTAACATCCCTTGATTTCACTCATTCCTAAGTTTTTTCTGCCTGCTATATATTTTCTGTTTTGCCAGGCTTTTGTACAGTTTTGTTATTGAATGTATTTTTCTGCTACTGTTTTGAGTTTTATTTTGAATAATTGTCATGTGGTTTTATTTTATTGTTTGGTTTATCATACATAATTTTCATATTTGCCATCAACAAGCAAACAGCAACCATGCTGGCGAAATGGAACCTCAATGTTCAGAGATGGCCAATGTTTGGGTAACATAAAGGTGAGAAATAACAAGGAAACCAGGTGGTCCTCATCCAAGAGGCATTTTAATTAATTTATTAATTAATTAATTGTATGCCACCCACTAATTTATGTGGCTTAAACTAAAATACTAAAAGCAATAAAACCAATTACAATCACAATACAAATAAAAAATGAATATCAGAATTGTACCAAGTACACAAAACAACAGCTGTCAAAAATAAATAACTATTTAAAACTGTCCTTGGAAGTTTCCAGAGAAAAGAAAAGTCTTCACCTGGTGCCGGAATGAAAAAAAGGTTGGTGCCAGCTGAATTTCTTTGAGGAGCATGTTCCAAAGTTGAGGGGAGCCACCAAGAAGGCCCTTCTCCTATTTACAATCCCCTTTACCTCCCTAAGGGATGGGTCTTTTAGAACGACCTCCTGCCCAGATCTTAATGGGCAGGTAGGGATATATGGAAGCAGAAAGTCCTTTAGGTATCCAGGTCCTAAGCTGTTTAGAGTTTTATATGGCAAAACAAGCACTTTGAATTGGGCCTGGACTATAAATGGCAAACAGTGCTACTTATACGAAACTGGTGTTATAGGCCTGTGTATAAACACCTGCCACCAACCACACAGCCTGATTGGACCAGTTGAATTTGCCACACCATCTTCAAAGGCTGCCCCACATAAAGTCCATTACTATTTTGGATCTATTCTGGATGTTTCCAGTGCCTGTGCTATCATCGCCAAGCTTTGTCTAACCAGGTAGGGGCAAAGTTGGCATATTTGCTGCAGCTGAAGGAAGACAACCCTGGCCACTGAGATCACCTGGGCCTCAAGTGATAGTCCTGGGTTCAGGAGCACTCTCAAGTTGCAGATCCTGTCCTTCAGGGGTGGCTATCTAGAACAGGGTAATGGCCATCTAACCTGACAGAACAGCCACCCACCAACAGCACTTCCATCTTGTCCAGATTGTGCTTCAGGGTATTGACCCTCATACAGTCCTCTGTTGAGCTCAGGCACTGGTTTAGGACAGAGACTATTTCACCTGGATCAGATCGAAATGAGAGGTAGAGCAGAGTATCATTGGCATACTGCTGATATCTCATCCCAAACCTCCTGATGACCTCTCTCAATGGTTTCAAGTAAATGTTGAACAGCATGAAACCCATGGCATAAGTGCATGAGTACCAATCTCCAGCACCACCTTTTGGACATGGTTAGGCAGGTACCCCTGCAAAGCAGTGCCCCTGACTCCCATTGAGAAGAAAACCATAGTCAATGCTGTTGAAAGCTGCTGAGAGGTCCAGAAGAATCAACGGGGGTCACACTGCCCCATCTCTCTCCTGGCAAATGTCAGCATACAGGGTGGCCAAGCCAATCTCCATCTCAAACCCTGGTCTGAAACCTAATTGAAATGAATCTAGAAAATCAGCTGGTCCTGTCACTAGTGCCTTTAGTCTAACAAATCTTAGCAGTGGGCTAATATCATGCTGCTATTAGAGTTGGGCTCATAGAAATGTACTAGGTAGTCCTTTAAATAATCAAGCTATTTAGGGCACAATCCTCTGTGTATTCGGAGCACTGGCTAGGAAATACTGGGAGTTGTAAGATCTTTTAAACATGCCTAGGATTGTGCCTTTATGCCATTAAAGATCAAAACTGTTGCTGGAAGAAATTTCTCTCTGCATTTTTATAGAGCCATTCACTCTTTCTCTTTTCTGCCATAAAAATAGAAAGGGATTTTTACTTTCCTAGTGGGTGGGCAAATTTCTAAGAAATGTTCAGGGGTTGGCATCCTGTTCCAGATCACCATGAAAACAATGCTGCGTAGTGTTTCCATGGTGATCTGACAGGCAAAGGAAGCAGCACTTGCCAGAAATTGCTGGAAAGGACGCAGAGATGGAATGTTGTTTGTCTGGTCATCTGGCACAGGAAGAAGGAACTAGCTGGAAGGAACTCGGGAGGATGCTGAGATGGAGACTCTCGGTGGTCCTGGATCACTGCTGCTAGGGAGGCTTTTAAAACAGAAATGCACACATGCATAGGTGCCCTCAGGCACATGGTCTATATGATAGGTTAAGCCAACCTCCACACTAAAAGATTCTCAGAGATGTTTCCCACACCATGCCCATTTCTACAGCAGTTTTTCAAATTCCTTCCTCTGCAAATCGACTGAGTCAAAGTAGCAGCCTAGTTCTAGTCAAATCCAAAACTTTGAGCTGAGTCCAGAAATGCACAAGCAATTAATGTGACAGATAAGAAACTGGTGGGGGTTCCCAGAGAGCACACCCATCCATGCCTAGTTCTCTAAGGACTAATTGGGGGTGGGTGGATGACTGGCACTCCACAGGGCTGTGCTGGCACGATCCTGCTTCCACAGCTCTCCACACAGGAAAGCCATCCTAGCAGGCATGTGTCACCCCCAGCCATAGCAGCAGAGAAGTGTGTGGCCTTCCAGGTGGGGGCTGGGGGCACATGGTCCACCAGCCACCCTGCTAGATTCTTGCTTGAAATGGGAGATTCATCATGTCTCATGGGTGGATCACCCCTGAGCTCATCTCTCTCAAAACCATTTCCTAGCATCACCTGCCTGGGATTTGTGGGTAGAAAAGAACAAGTGAAGCAGAAGGGACTTGCCTTTTGGTGACACCACCCTCCAAACCTGACTGCTTCCTACAGAGGCTACAGATAGATCTTAAACAACATGGAGGAAATAGAATTGTGCTACGAACATATCTGCAGCTATAGCTACAATACCGAGTATAGAAAGACATAAAGGTATTTATAAATAGTTGGAAGTTAAATATTCACCCCCTTCTGCTGTCAAACTAAATAGATTGCTAAAACATGCTGTGCATCTGAAATCTTGCTTCCAAAAAGATCATCCAATGTTCTGCTTCCAAGTTAGCAGCATGCATGACTCTGCTGGGTTTTCTAGTCATCTGTTGACATTTCAAGTATTGAATATAATATTTCCTTTCCCTTTAATCATACAGATGGTTATGCCAGAAGGCTAGAAGGTGAAACCTAAAAGCTATTTTGGGAAATTGCATTTTTAAGGCAGGTTGCAAATTTCCTGCTTGGTCAGACACTACTTCTAAAGGTGTGTGTATGTGTGCATATGCACAAATAGTTAGAGAATGAAACACTGTTCCTTTAGTAACAAACATTTATCAAAGAGCAAGAGAGAGCAGTGTCACTGTAACTATTTATATGGGCCTTTGTAATGAAGTTCAGTAATGCAGGTATTGCATAGAGCTATCAAAGCAGGATTTCCTACTAGAAGAAAAAAAGTAGGATGTCTTATATGCAGTTTAAAAAGGTCAGTAGAAGCATAAAGACCTGGAAGAGCTAAATATTGCACTTGATATGCATTTGGATTTCCCCCCCAAAATCTAATATGAGCATAAACAATATATGATAGAGTGTCAATAGAGTACATGCAATATTTGTTCAATATATGGTGTATCATGGGAACTCATCCAGTCTTAGTTAGGATTCTGTATTAGTATCATGTACCAATTTCATGTATTCAAGTAATCCCTTATCTTGCAAAAGATCATAGCTTTGAAACAAAATTTATTTCAATATTTTAACCCCTTGTTCATTAAAAAAATATAAGGGAGATGAACAATAAACATACCCTGCCAAAAGAATTAAAGAAAAATCATTATACCATACAATGAAATAAGAACAATGAATTACAATAGAGAAGCAGCACTAAAAGTAAGACACACTACACAATGTAAAACACCTGGGCAAACAGGTGCTTTGCTGTGTTGTCCAAATGATTGTGAAGTAAGCACCAGCCAGACATCAGTGGGATATTGTTTGGTACACAGAATGTCACTTGACACTTTTCATCAGCCAACTTTTCAACCTAAAAAGTTTGGGGCTGATCAAGAAGTGTTGCCTCACTTTCTCAGCTTTGTTCATGGGACAATGAAGCTGGGATGACTCTTTCTGTATGTTTGGCCTATGCAATTTCTTAAGATTTTGCAGGCATTTGCAGGGGTGGGAGACTTTTCAACATTCAGTATAAAGGGGAAAAAAAATTTTCCTTCAAGGAGACTGGTTTTCCCATTGAAGAAGCAACCTTGTTCAGCTCGAGCCATTGCAACCTCATAAATGGTAGCATCCTTCACAAAGTAGTTCCTTTCTGGGCTCCACAATCTAATTCAGATGCACTGTGAGGCAAGAGTAAAAATGGGTAGTAGAAACCACTTTGTCCTCACTCACAAAAATCACCAGGGACCCTACATTTTTGTAGCACAAGCCACCCAACCAGCTGAACTGTATCAAAGGTAACACCCCCATGCAATAGCCAGCTGGCTAGCTACTCAATAAATGTCCTGCTGTTTCATTAAGTCTGGTGAGGGGTAAGATGATCCTTTAAGTAACTTTCCCCAAATACATTTAGGAATTTGAATGTTAAAACTGACACTTCTAGTGAGGCCTGGAAATGGACTGGAAGCCAATGCAGATGGGAAAGTGCTGGCATAATCTGATAACAGACAGATCTCATGGAACATTTCGTTTCTGACAGGAGTGTTGATTTTTTGCATTTTCTGTTGATTTTCTGTGTTTGCTTTCCTTTCCTTTGGGGATGTACAAGCATTTGATTTCCATGTGCACCTGAACTTATCCCATTTGCAATCCAGAATATGAATGGACATGAAAGAGCATTTTTGGAAAAATATGCACAACTTGTGATTGTGTTCAAAACTAAAAAAAAAAAAAAATGAAAATTGTGAACTTGGTTAAATGTTCACAGTTCTTATTTATATGAATGGAAATCATGTCACAAACAACAATTGGAATGAGCCAAAATGAGCTTTGAAGTGGGTTTGATAGTACTGCAGTGACCTCAAGCATCTCTGATTTCTCCATCCTTATTTTCTCTATCCAACGTGTCTGTGGACCACATTTAAGACTTTGGTACTCTGTTAACTATCCCAGCCTGGCCATTATTGCTGTGAACCTACGTAGAGACAGGTACGAGATACAGAGCTCAAAGGAGAAAGAAAAACAGAGAGAGATAGAGAGAGGAGTGGAATGAAATGAAACCAAAAATGATATTGCAACCTCTCTTATTTGTTATCTATGGAAGACAATTTGAAAATGGGAAGAAATTTATGTCTACATCTACCTGCATTGCTTAGTGCTAGACAGAGCACTAAGATGTCTCTGTCTAAACTGTTTAAGTGATACCCACTTATCCTTTGATCAGAATTTCATACACATAAAACATCCTTATCTTGTTTGCATTTAGCTATGCATGTTGAAAGAAAAGGATTTATAATAAGCACAGAAGGTACGCTTCACACCATACATCACCTGGAAACAAGTACAGAACAACAAAGCTATTGTTCTTCTTTAGTTTTAATTCAATTTACATCTGAATGAGATTTTGTCCACTGAGCATTAGCAGGTAAATCTAATTTTATCCTGAGCACAATAGTTTATAAACTTGTTATTTCTGTTGAGAATTAAGCTAAAACAAGGGCATTTCTAATTACAGTTGGTATTGTCTGGTATGATACACTCCTCCTTCCCCAAATAAGACAAATCGATTTTACAAATGCAAAAATACTGAGTTTCTCATTTGTATTCTTGAGCTCATGCAAATATTTCATACACATGAATCCTAATACTTTAGGATTGGAATGCTCATTTGCAAGATGATTCCCATGACTCTCTCCCCTGCTACCCTACTTCATCTGCTGCCAACTTTTTCAAATGCATGCAGAAGTAGCACAAATAGATGACTTAAACACTGCAATCTTCTACCTCTTGAACTACAAGCTTCTGGTTTTGTATTAGTTGCAAATGTAGCTATTATCTAGCCATCCTGGCCTTATATTGTGGTTTTATCCTCAGTAATATTAAAATGCATTCAGTTGTTTTAAATAAAATAACACCTTAAATTAGGTGAGTGACACAGCTTTGGCCCACTGGCTTATAAAAAGCCTTTGAAGACCCTTGCCATTTCATTACAGGTGTGCATCAGGTACAACTGAATCTAGGATAGTACTAGACCAAATTCCAAAATGAATCTTCCAGAATGTTTGGGATTTGGGAAGACACAGAGTGTATCTAGAAATGGACACATACTTTGTCAATTTTCCCATATACGCAAAACAAATCACCAGCTTTGGGATAGAATAGAGTCTAGTTTTGTGACTGGCAGTTCTGGCTTCTGATCAGTTTATCGGGGGTCTTTTTGGGGAAGGATGCTGAAGTGCTATGTTGCATGACTGATCCTGGGTTCGATGTCAGTAGGCCCATAACAGCCTTCTGATGGAGTTTCACTAGGCCTTCAGGACAGAAGGAAACACTTAATTACCATCCTATCCAAAGCTCTGTTGCCCTACTTCTCATAAGGCCTAACATGGGATTTATTTATTAAATGTACATAGCACCTCACTGCTGATGCTCTCAGGCTGGTTTACAATCATAAAAAACACAAAATGACAATACAAGAAAAGTTAAATGCATAGAAGCATTTAACACATTATCTAGTTTGAAGGTTAATTTGTCAGGGCCAGCTATAGCTGTTAGTTGTGACATCTGCTTTTCTTCTTTCTGTAGGAGGGAGGGCATTTCCTTTAGATCTTGATGTATGAGTATGAAAGCTGGACAGTGAAAAATATCCTTACAGGAAGAAGATGGATCCATTTGCAACATGGTGCTGAAGGACTTTATGAAAACCTTGGAATGGTAGAACATGTGGGTGTTAGGTCAAATCAAGCTAGAACATGCCCTGGAAGCAAAAGTGACAAAATGGAGGTTGTTGCACTTTGGGCAAGACTCAGTGATGAAAAATATAATGCTAGGGAATGGTGAAGGCAGAAGAAAAGAAAGACCCACTATGAGATGCATCAATTTTTTAAAGGAAGCCACAGTCTCAGGTTTACAAAAGCTGGACAAGACTTTCCTGGACAGGACATTTTGGAGGTCAATCATTCATAGAGCTGCTACAAATTGAGTCAATTTCATGCACATTGCAATACTGCAATTAATTTACCATATTTGAGAATAAAATAGAGAACACAGTGGTATTATTTAATCTTTGGGCAGGTAGAGGAATGCAAACACCTCCCCTCTTTTACTGCAAGTGCTTTAGTGGTAGGAATAGGTTTTTCTTCTTGTGGATGTCATCCTTCATACATCTTCCGAAGTACAGAATTATTGCTCATAAGACTGTGTCATACCTTTGGCATTCTTCCTTTGGCATTTATACTCAATGGCTTGATAGTCTTCTTCATCACATGGACTGCATTTGTCAGTAGCATCTTGTCCTTTCTGTTGTCACAGTGCTTATGCATTTTGCCCCTTTTGTCTCCTAGACTGATCTCCCTCTCCCCCTTTTTTCCTTTTTCCTCCTGTCATGACAAGTCTCATGCTCTCTGTGTGGCAAAAGGGCAATGACAAGTTCAATTGCTTTATGGGATTCTTGTGTCTCTCTGCTGTCATTTTCCAGGCTTTCCAGAGCTGCTGAAATGGCTGTTGCCTCCAACAAAGGGCCAATTCACTTGCTTTTGAACATTTTTCTAACACTGCCAATGACAACTGTAATCCTAACTGTCTGCTCCTTCACTTTCCTTGGGGAGGACAGGGGGGAATCTAAATAAATAAATTAAAAAGTTTGTTCTGCTATCATATATTATAATATACATTATTTAAAACATGTATACCCTGTCTATACCAAAGGTTTTAAGATGGAGTGTATACAGATATATACATATTAAGTGCTTTTCCCCTTCACATTGCAAATAATTGTGAAAATAGGCAAATAACAATGTAATTTCTTCATATTTTTATAAAAATGCTCTTAACACAGTGAAATTATCAATTATGAATAATAATTAGTGTAGCTAATGAGACTGAGTGCATTTCATAGCTTAATTCCCAGAATAAGGCTATGAAGAATTGTATGGCTTTCAGTTCATTGCTTTTCATAAATAATGTTCTCATAAAGAACCTTGTTGGAAGTATTTAAGCAATCCAGACAGTATTTAAGTATTTAAGTACAGGCTGGACAGCCATCTGTCAAGAATGCTGCTGTATCCTCTGGTAGCACCCACATTAAGAGAGGGATGGGGCCAGGTGACTTCAGGGTCCCTTCCAACTCTGGAAGGGAGAACTGCAGGAAGTGATCTAAGAAGTGGGGAGAAAAACTCAGGGGCTCAAATAAGCAAACCAGAAAGGCAAAGAAGACTCCAGTGCTGAGTACTGGTAGAACCCTTTAACGTAGTTTAACACATTTCACAGAAAAAAGATGTCTGAGGGCATCTTGGTGCACTTGAGCACCACACTGCCTATGCCTGCACTAGACCTTGAAGTGATGGCCACTGGTGGGAGATGCCCTATCTTTATAAACGCCTCCTTAAGAAATTGCAGAGAAAAATACAAAAAAATATGCAGGCATAAGGTATGCTCTCTAGGGGTATGGAAGAGTGTATAAAACAAAAGGAGACAAGCATTCTTGCTCTTTTCACTTGTAAGTAACTACTGCTGTCAGTGCTGGCTCCAGGTTTGGAAATTCTCTTGAGCAAGACATTCTCCACAGACTCCCTTCCTAGTGTGTCTGCTATCTCATCACATCTGTCATCTGTTGCTATTGCTCCCCATCTTCTTTCTCAGTGTGGCTACTTCATGCATGCTTGACAGTTGGAGAGCCAGTGAGCAAGTCAGCAGTGGCATCATCTTCTGTTCTTTCTCACCAACACTGTTGTCTGGGAGAGCACAAAAAGAGGGTGCAAAAACAGGTTGCCATGGTTATTAGAAGGAACAAATACATGGGCTTCTTTCAATGGGATCCTGCTGGGTGTGGGCCCTTGACACATGCCTGATCATGCATACCGAATTGGGAGAAGTAGAGGATGGAAGGAAGCGTCATTTCTGACTAATACAAAATAAAGGCAGATAATATTTGCCGCAAAGCTTCGCACAACTTAACAGTGTGAAACCCCAGCATTCCCTATAATAGAACAATAGTTTTAATTGGATAATGCTTTATGTTGCTGCTGCCATATTCTCATTTTAATGCCAAATAATTTAGTATGTAAAATTTTAATCTATGTTATTAGGCTATTTTAATATAGATCAATTGCTTAGTTTATGTCTTTGTTCTCTGATTTTGACTTGTTGTGAATGAATTGTATTGTTTTAATTGTTATTAAAATGTTGTCTATTATGTTGTGAGCCACCCAGGGAGCCTATGGCTAATGGGACAGCATACAAGCCAAGTAAGCCCTTCATGCCATTCCTGATTGCAAATAGAACAAGACACCTTTGCTCTTTCAGTTTTGCAAGATTTTGAAAGATCCTCCTTTCTTACCTTTCATACGTAAAATACAAGTTCCGGTGTTCTACTTACACATAGGTGTTTATCAATTTGTTCTTCCAGAGACAATCCCACATCTTGTACTTTGCATCACAGGCATTCACATGTTCCACTGCAAGGTTTGCTCACTCACACAGTTGTGAATTTGGCTATAATGTACAGGTGAGTGAGACAGAAAGAATAAAATGACTGCAGTCATCATTTTCTACTGCGGTACTTGTAATGGCTTCTTTATTAAACAAACCCCAAAAAATTGCAGAAAGAGTCCTCATCCCTCGAGGGAATAATTGGTCCTGTTGCAGGGAATGACCATAACATTGCTGAGGGAGAGAGAAAGGCACAATGCAGATTACAGGAAGTTTGGATATACATGCTATCACTCTAATCTAGATTTGCACCAGTGTAGATTTGCTATAAGAAAATACAGCAACAATTAGAATTAGATTAGAAAATACTTATAGCAACAGTTAGATGTATCAAAAGCCAATTGTTTGAATATGTGACTGCTACAATGATTGAAAGAAGTTTTGATTATGTGGTGGCATGCTCCACAGAGACTATTCCTTATATTATCCCACAGATGGTCTTCTGAGGGGACTTTGTGTCCCAGTTCTTCAATCAACAATATAGGCACCCTAGCATTTCAATTCTGTAACTGAGTTCCAAGTAAATGAGAACCTTGATTATTTATCCTTTACCATGATTGCTTAACAATTTGCTATATAAGCATGAATAACTAAAAAATGGGGAAATGCAAATCAGTGAAACTCAGGCTCATTAAGATACTTTTAATTCCACCTCAAACCATATTCAACTTGCTTGTTTTTTTCAAGATTGTTTTTTTCAAGCAAAAAGTCAAGCATGTTTGTGTGAACTCTTTTTAAATGTACATGTAAGTAATATGTATTTGTGAAATATACATATTCATCTTCTATTGACTAAAGTGTATTCAAACACATTTTTCTTCAGTGATCCGGCAGTAAGTAATGAGATAAATAAACAAAATTATTTTCTAAAGTATAATTTTTCATGCACATTTTTCAAATGTATGCCTTTGCCAAACACTTTTTGTGGTCGTTGCAGCTGTTCCACAAATTGTACTGCAGGATCAGAAATGTATGGATTTCAACTGCAGATTGTATTCTAAGTCATGTTTGTGTTCCAGGTCGTATGGAGCAAGTGAGCCAAGCTAACCAAAATACATTTTTTTTCATCCCTGTGAAATGGCAATTCACAGCCCTCCTCCACTGAAAGTGGGTCCTGCTTCTAGTGGAAGAGCAGAACGGTGGAGTTCTGTTGGGAATTTAGGCATGTGAGATGGCTTGTTTAAACACATTGTTTTTCAGCAAAATGGCACTTCCAGCAGCCACCTAAACTGCTTTGCCCTAAATTGCAATGGCACTTTGCTGAGATGGCAGGATCCCCATTCTACAGAAAAACAGAGCATGCAAGGAAAAGAAGGCACGAAGGGAGTAGAAACCCTGCTTCTGACCAAAACTCTTTCCCTAGCAGCTTACAAAACAGCACTTTGGTGGGCTGTCAGGAGACTCATTCTGCTGGAATCAAGGCACATATGTTATCTTGTTTCCCCACAGAAGCACTACAGTTTCAACAGCAACAGCTGCAGGGATCAGGATGCTGTAGAAATGGCCTTGGTTGGCCACAGGTGGGCTACAAGCTATGTGCCACCCACTTCTGTGCTAAATCAACTCCTCCTCCTTAAAACGGCTCATCCATCTTTTCAAATCAGCATTCCCTTTTTGCTCTGTCAGCAACTGTTTTTTGCTCAGGGCACTCAATGGGAAAAACCTGAAACTTGTTTTCTTATTGCTCATGAAGTGAAAGGGCCATATTCCTCTGAGTCCGCTTGTCCATTATTGCACTGTTTTCATGACAGAACCCACTTCTGTGGGGCAATTCTTTATGGGATTAGCAGAACCAACAGTGTTCAGAGTGCAGTCACTCACTGAGCATTTGGTTCCAGAGTGTCAACCTCAACAAAGAGTGGCTAATTCATGTCCCATATTATCCAACCATCAACTTTTTTTTTACTAAACTAAGAGCTGCTTAAAACATTCACAGAAAGACATAGAATAATTGTTCTAATGCAGAAGTACTTAGATAAAAACTGCATCTGGATGAGTTCACTTTCAGGAAAGTACTTTTGAACAGAAAATTCCATATGTTCAATTTGATATATTTCCAGTCACAGGGAGGTCCATTCCATGTGCCTGCCTGAACATTTGAATCAGAAGGTGGAGGAAGTAGCCATTCATTTCGAGTCTTTTGTTGAGTGCTGCACTTTATTGCAAGAACAGATAAATATTAGTGTCTAAATAAGAAGATAAATGACTGTGTTTCTTTGTGAGCCAGAAGGATCTAAGAGTGTAATCTCAGAACCTTTATGTATCCTAGGTTTTGGTGCATGTGTTTGCATTAGCCTGGTGCAATGTGGCTTAAGGGATTTGTCATGCTCCGTCTGTTTGACACTTCAACACCACCATAGAATTTCTAATACCTTGCGTTAAAAGTTCTGCTTCAAGGCAAGATCTGATAGCCTGTAGAGCTGCATCTTAAAAGCTGATCATTATCTGTGAAAAGCAAAACACAAAGAATGAGGGGTTTCCTTTGTGTATTTCCTCTATGCAACGTAGCTAAGATTGCATTTTTTTTCTTCTCTCACTTGCAATGTGGCTTCCACAACCCCAAGGCAACAGCAGTCTTTTTGGACAATGGGATACTAGTGCTACTGTAAAGTACATTGCACTCACATATTTAGACCAGAGCCAATAGCGCTGGCTGGCATTGGCTGGCATTTTGCTGGAAGACATCCTGTGCCAGCTGACACTGTTGGCCTCAGTTCCATCTCCAAGTTTTCCAGGGCCCTTGGGTGAGACATCCTTAATGGATGGTTCCTTCCCTCAGTGGGCCTTGCAACACCCTTGTTGGAAACAATAATCTCATTAGTATTCTTACATTGCTATTTTAATTAGCAAACAGGTTAATGTGAGACAATGTGATCCTCTTACAGTCTTCTCTACTGGAGACCCACATTTGCAGATAATTTACAAAGTGTGTCAAGGTGATGACAGGCATGAGATATTCCTATCTAACTTCATCTTTTCCTCCTGTTTGTCAACTAGAAATTATGTCCTATATTGAGTCCTTCTCTCTGCTGACTGTTCTTTCATCTGCTGCTCAGAGACACTCAAGAGGCATTGCAAGTGCAGACCTGCATTCAGAGACTCTGTCCCACTGGCAGGAGACAGAAACACTTCTTGGGAAAGACATAGACATTCAGAAGTTAGACAGGTCCCTTGTGTGCTAGAACCGATGTCATGCAAAGGCATCAGTGGAACTAAAGACCAAATTAAATAAGCAGGGCAACTGGATGTACATCAAGCATGAGTTTTCCTTAACCATGTACAACTGGCATGGTACAACTGGTACAACTGGTACAACTGGTAATAATAATAATAATGGTATTTTATTCCAAAAAGAGGACACAGGATTTGAAAATTCCTCTTATATGACTTCACTTTGCTGCCCTTCACTTTTTTTAAAGCAGTGATTCTACCAAATTTCAGAATTAGCTTATCTGCTCATAATGCTCACCTTTGTTATAGTCCCGGACTGGCATTTTACCAATTTGCTATTCAGTTCAGAATAGATTGTGAATTTCAAAATCTTATTTCCACACATGGGCTAATATGGTTGGAATACCCTTTTCTCAGGCCTTATTCAACAACAGGACAGATGGTTAAAATCTACAAGGAGAAAGAGCATGACTGCCTCTCCCTTTTCCTCATTGCTGCCCTCAGGTTGTGCAAGGCAACAGTGTGAACCTCCTGTATCCATGCATTCTGGTTTGAGTGGAGTCCCACCAAAGGTAGCAGAAACTCTCCTCTTTATATAGTTGCCTTCTGCAAGTTGAAGGCAACAACCACAATGAGGAAGAGAAGTGCGGCTAGAGTGCTCTTTCTTTTCATGCCTTCATTTTAACTTTTTGTTTGAATACTTAGATAGGACTTTGCTTAAGTTAAAATGCAATGATGTCACTTTAACTACAGCCAATTGTGTTTGAAGAAACAACCAGGTAGTTGTATACACACTTGGTCTCACATGTGCCTTGGTTTCCTTCAGGCAGACAGTCAAGAACAGAAGAGGGTGACTGATGACAGCATAATGAACCACATGGCACTGCAGTTTCCAGGATGCATTTAGATGTTGCATCTGTACACAAATTTATTCACACAGTCCACGATCTTGTATGAAAGGATAACCTTTCTAAACAAATAATGAATTCACTGGGGTAAGTGTACTAGGAACTACTTGTAAGCAGCACCCTGCAGCCTTCGTTGTGCCCACCACACAGTGCTTGAAGTGAACATGAAGAGAACAGCAAAATTATGGGGTACGGTGGGGTAAAATAAGAATGGAAGTGGGTTTTGCTTTGGAATGGGCAGGTTTGGTTAAATCTGTTCCATTTGTGCTGTATGGATTTTCAGGCACCTACAGTTCCACCATCCACTCATTGATGGAGTCAGATTATTGTGTGAAATTTTAATTGTCTTACAAATAGGTACAAGTACATATTCGCTCAATTTCTCCCACTCTAATAAAAACAAAGAAGTCTGGAAGTCTGTGGAATCCATGTGTCCAGGAAAAGCACCCACTGTGCAGCAGTAAAATAAATAAATAAAAATAATAAGATTGCTTCATAGCTCCACTTTTGTCTTTATTTTACATTTACTCATTTTAAGCCATTTATAAATTACCAATGCTTAACCTTTTATGGATTGTTACCATGCCTTCTCTGTGTCAGCTGCTCAAGTGCCTATGTTGGTTTGCCAACACCTACACTTTGGACTGAGTCTTGGAAGTTCATCTTCATGCAAAATTATCATATATTTCATCGCAGTCTACTAAAAGAAAACAGAGATTCAGGCCTTGGATTAAAGCAATGTTTGTTATTTATTTATTTATTTTTGGTAACTGGGCAGACTTGGAAGATTTCTCCTTACATCTCTTAAAATAACGATAATTAAGTATTGCTATATACTTAACCTTTCGAGGAAATACAATGATACATTCACTTCCCCGTTAACTTTCCCAGTAGCATTATTTTTAATTGAGCAAATAAAATAGCTTTTTCACAGGTTCATCATGCCCTGTTCATAGCTTTTTTTAAAGAACCACGATTCCTTGCAAAATTGCAGAATTCTTAAAGCCATCACTATGATTAATGTAGAAGTCAAGGGCTTTTCTGTGAATAGCTTTTGTAAAACCCAAAGAAGGCTCTTCATAACCCTTTAAATATATTTCTTCTCTAAGTGGAACCCTTTTCTTTGTTGTTATGTTCAGGAGAACTAGGAATTCAGAAGGACTAACACTTTGGAAATCAAGGCTGTGGAAAAAAAGTGAAGGGAAAATATAGCCATACACAACATGCTTCTAAAAATGCACCTTTTGTGTCTTGTTAATTATTGAGACCACTCAGAAAATTGATGTGATGTATTAACCAATACACTTTTGTTATAATTAGTAATTAAATTATTTCTCACCTTTATAGTACTTTTAATGTACAATTTTTACTTTGTAAACTTTTCTGCATCTTACTCCTAATCATAATGTGGGAAGGGCAGACTGGTCCTATGGATCTTCTAGACCATTGCCAGATGCCTTTCATTCCATCATTGATGGAACTGTATTTTTTTTCCTATTTTCTTAACTTGAAAATCCACCCCGCAAATGGGCAACTGTTCCCCCTATGTCCAGATTCCCTCCCAAAATTTGTATTTTCACATCTTATCGTATAGGGAGAAATGCACATTTTCAATTGGTGTTTTGTTTTATTGTTGCACTTTTCAATGATTCTATTGTGCAACATTGCAGATAGCTACCCCCCCGCCCCCAGTCTACAAATCCAGGGAATCCATGTGACTCAGGAAAATCTGAACTCATTTGAGTCCATTGTGGATTTCTGTAATATCCTGCCGTGGGAGGAAGCACTTCCCATTGCCACAAGGGTATCCTTTCCCCTTCCTTGGCAAAGCATGGTCTTTGCAAGTGTGCTCCATAGGACTGTCTTTAAAATTATTTCCAAGGTGGCATCCTGCAGAACAATCTTCTGTGAAACTTTGCCCCTATTTCCACTGACATGCAGAAGGCAGTGTCTCACATCTCATATAGTGTGCAGCAGCAAACAACAGCACAACAATGTGCAGGACTAGCAGTGACTAGTATGCCATATTTTTCCATCTGTTTGGCTGTGTTAAATGTGCAAAGTCAATATCAGTATTAGAGAATATTAAGTGCACCTGCTTGCTACAATTCTGCCCTTGTTATTTAATGTATGTTTGTATGTCACATCCTGTCTTTTTTCCTGCAGGGAAGCCAAGGTAATCCTCCTTGCCCTCTCCATTTTATCCATAAAACAACCCTGTGGTATGGTTTGTTTTGTTAGGCAGAGAATTAATGATTGGCCCAAAGTCACTCAATAAGGTTCAGAATCCCACAGGGACTGGAATGCAGATCTGCTCTCAACTAGGGATGTGTTGAAGTGTTGCAAAATCCTTCCCCTGAGCATTCATGAACTCCCTCCCCTGCTGAGCCCTGTCCTGGAAAGTGGGCCAGGCCTAGAGAAAGACTGCAAACATTTGCAGAACAAAGGTTGTGCAACCAGCAATCTTCATCTGTGCCACATGCAGATGAAGGCTGCATGAAGGCTGCATGAAGAAGGATGCTGCTCTTGCAGCATCTACACAGGGCTCCGTTCCTGGCACTCCAGATTCCTCACATATCCCTACTCCCAGATCTCTAACCAGTATGCTATTTATACCTGCTAGTTGAAACAAGGAAGCTGATAGAGCTGTCCAACTCTGACACCCTTGCTCAGCTTTAGATGAGAGAAGGGCACCTACTGACCTCCAGTTGTTTTAGGCTACAGCTCCCATAATTCTGTTTGACATATCTGCTGGACCTGATGGGACTTGTAGGTCAAAACAACTGGAGGGTTCCAAGTTATCTTCCCCTGCACTAGATGCTACTATGCCTGCCTTCAAGTTCCAGGTTATAAACAAAACAAAATAAAACAAAACAAACAAAACACTTGGATAGATTGACTATATTTAGCCATGTTTTACCACACCATTTTCTCTGCTGATATTTTGAGTTCCGGCTAATACTGAATCAGACACACTTTATCTAATGTGTACATCAATTGACCCCAATGGGATCCGACTGCTGACCAGAATGTTTTGTAATACATGCTTAATTCTCTTCTGTTGAAATCAGTTAAACCTTGAGTTGCAGAAATGGCAAAAGCTCTGGGAAAGAAATATTAAGATAACTTTTGCAACCTCATATAAAGAAAATCTTTATAAAAAATTTTATAGATGGTATTTGTCATTGAATACATTAGCAAAAATGTTCTCAAATATGTCAAATAGATGTTGGAAATGAAAACAAAAACCTGGTATTTTTTACCATATGTAGTGGACTTGTGATAAAGCAAAAAAATACTGGGTTAAAATACATAGATGGCTTGGGGAAATGTTGCAGAGACCCATAATATTTAAATGGAAGTATTTTTACTAGGCCTTCCCCCGATGACTTCGATAAACAAAGCATATATTTGACTTTGCATGTAATTACAGCAGCAAGGATTGTATTTGCACAATATTGGAGGAATGAAGAGTTAACGACTGAAGAACTGATTTTAAAGAAGATACTGGACTGTGTGGAAATGGACAGACTGACTTTATTACTTAAGAAAAAAGAAGATACCTACTACTATCAAACCTGGGACTTTTTAATCATTGGTTAGAGAAATGGAATTATATTTAGGGCTGAAATAGATAGTAATTGCAAAGAGAATAAGATTAAACCCAGTATGTCTGATGTCTTTGGAATAACCTAGGAATCTATAGTAGTAGCTGGACAAGAATGTGAGTGGACAAGAATGATACTGTGGCTTCTTACAGTTTTATTTAAACTCACCTGCCATAAATTTTCCATCTGTCTCTTGCTGTCCACATTTTGAAAACCACAGACAAACCCTATGCATGCCATGCATGAACATATTAAGTAAAGAATATTAATGCAATGTGTAATATTCCTCAAGGAAGTGAGTTCATTTAAAACACACACACACACACACACACAAAGACACTGCCCGGAATTTATTTTAGAAATCTAATAGGCAGGTGTTGCTGCTGCTGCTGGTTAAAGAAATGTGAACTAGAACAATTGAAGTTAACCTTTATCTTTTATGTTTTGCTTTTCTGTGCAATCCTCATTACCTACAATCCAGTAATTAGTGGAGTAAGTTTTACTTCCATTAGGAGGCAGTGAGGTTGCCGAAGAAAACATATTTGTGAATTTAGCCTCTTGCGCACAGATCAAAGATCATATATATTCATGCCTATAATGAGTAGGTGATGCACTAATGTTCTGCAGTGGTCTGAACTTCGTTTTGCAAAACCCTTTGATATTTCACTAATTGGTTTTAGCACCATAGAAAAGGTGCTGAAATCAGAAGGGAAGAAATTGTCAGTAGTAGGTGGAGAAGGGATAATTTTGATTCACACCATATGCTGGAAACATTAAATCGTTACAACACAGGAGGGTGTGGGGATTCAGGACTTGTTGCTTTTTTATTTTTAAATCAGAGCCATTATGAATTCTCTGTAATATCCAAAAATATGCTTAACTCTAATCATCAAAAGTCTCAGCTTCACAGTTTTTATTTTTATTTTTGTGGAAACAATTTTCCACCCTGCTTGTCTGCAATGTGCTGTGTATCCTTCAACCAAATGTGTGGGGAAGGATGTAGTAACAAGGAAATAGATCTGAATACCATATGCAAAGTGCCAGTCTTTTAATGCACTGCAGATCATACTTCCAAAGCCAGCTATCAAGCACATATTTATACTTCATTCCAGACAGGGGCAGACTTCTGTGCCTGGATGGGGAATCATCTCCCCCATGGGAGCGGTGATTGTAATTTCCCAACCTAATTCTATGGCCAGGGTTGTACTCACTTTACTTTTTTTGAAAAAACCCTGAACTTGCATTAATATGTTCTGGCATGGAGATGTGACAAGAGGCTAGACTGAGGGCAACCTGGAAAATTTCCAACACATACTGAATCATCCATCACCTTATGAACCAAGGAATGCAAGTTTCAGGTATAAATAAAGGAATAATGTGTTTTGTGGCACTACATTAGATCAAACTGCACCCACTCAGTACTTAACTCTAATCTAATATTTATTTATTTATTTATTTATTTATTTATTTATTGCAACCTTGAGGGAAAATACAGGAAAAAGCATAGGCTGGTGCACTGAAAAACAAGAGCAATCTTCTCTCAAATTATCTTTTGGGCTTAGCTCCCTCCAGAGTCCTTGAGTTTTTAGTGTAGTGATTAGCTGCTACCTGGAAGCAACATGTACATTAATAAAAGCAAAGTGCTGCAAAACTGCAATAAGACCCCTTGAACTCAGTACTATTGGTATGAAATATTCCACTGCAAAGCATTTTTCTTACTTAAACACTGCTGTAAGACCAACCATAGGCAAAACAATCCCAAGCAGCAGGTCAAGTGGCAGATCATCCCTCCTTTCCAATGCCATGCTAGCTCATGCTGGTTAGGATGGATGGAAGCTTTAGCTCACCTTTTTATCCTTTATTTTTTTGAATTACAGATTATGTGCAAACCTAGGTAGTCAACTAGTGATAGGCAAATTATCTTCATCAGATACAGGATGGCATAATTGAAGGGTTCAGTTCAGGTGCCTCTCTGGGAAACTGAGAGGCATTGGAGCCAGCAAATCGAAAAACCTCCTCCACTCTCCTCCTCCACTCCTCCCCACATTTTCTGGAATGTTCCAGTTTGGGTCCAAACTGCTGGCAGAAACTATTAGTGTGGTAGATCTTTGCCCATGAAGCTGTTCTGGACATAACTGGACTCTGCGG
Organism: Varanus komodoensis; assembly: GCF_004798865.1. NCBI lineage: Eukaryota > Metazoa > Chordata > Lepidosauria > Squamata > Varanidae > Varanus > Varanus komodoensis. The sequence continues at coordinate 27,028,928 of NW_025335438.1, forward strand.
TGCATGTGGTTCATTCATCAGTAAAACTCGACTTCTGTCCTCACTTACCTGTACATCTGATGGGTAGCAATGTGCTGTGATTTATCAGCTTCAAATAACTAGGTGATACTGAAAATGCCACAACCTGTACTTCTAGACTAGACTAGTAGTTACCTGGAGTGACCATGTTTGTTATTATCCTATATTTGCTTTCCTTTGTCTCTTATTCATGTTCAGAATTTAGGCCCATGTATAAAGAGAGATGGCACATTCCTGATACATAGGTAGACAGAAAATTTATCTCCAGATATTTGGGACATCAGCTCTCAAGCATCTGTTTCCATTGGCCATGCTAGAAGGGCTTTCTTTGAGTTGAAATCCAAAACTTCTTGCTATCAACTTACTGCTCACCTCTGCCTGAATAGAGTCTTGTTTTTAGGACAATATACACATAGTTCTCCCACCTCTAGTTGTGTGACTTTACTCTGTGTGACCTACAGGAATTTCAGATCAAGTATGCAAAAAAGAACTTGGCTTTTTCATGATTTCATTTCATTTATTACATTTCTAAACCAGCCAGTAGCACTAGCTCTTAGGCAATAAAAAATTATGATCTCCTGACTTGTATTTTATTAAATGTATTCTCATTGAGCATTATTTATGACATTCTTCAAATTTAAATGAGTATGAAGAATAAATAAGTGCACTTAGGTAAATATAAGAATCTCATTAGTCAATAAACCTATTTTCCTCCTTTGTAACCAAACAGTTCCTATTACCTTAACAAACAACAAATGTTCTCTTTTCAGAGAAATGCATCACCGTGGCACTGTTGAAGCAAATGATTATGCTGTTGGGCTGACTGGGAGAGGAACCTCAAACACTGACTCAAAGTAGGGCCTTTAGTTCCTTAATATGGTGTAAATACAGGAACATTTTTTTTACCCTTTACAAGTACAGTTTGTTCAAGTAACTCATGGACAGGGAGGCTTTTTGATGGCAGGGAGAAGGCTAAAGACAGGAGTATGCTCTATTCTATATGCCATTGACTCAAATACTTCTCCACCTCCTACTGATATCTGCAAGGTAAAGGTTAAAGGTAAAGGTTTCCCCTTGACATTAAGTCCAGTCATGCCTGACTCTAGGGGGCGGTGCTCATCTCCATTTCCCAGCCAAGGGAGCCAGCGTTTGTCCACAGACAGTCTGCGTGGTCGGCATGACTAAACACCGAAGTGCACGGAACGCTGTTACCTGCCCACTGAAGTGGTACCTTTTTATCTACTTGCATTTGCATGCTTTCGAACTGCAAGGTTGGCAGGAGCTGGGACAGAGTACGGGAGCTCACCCCGTTGTGCAGATTTGAACCGGTGACCTTTCAATCTACCAGCCCAACAGCACAGCTGTTTAAACCACTGCGCCACCTGCAGTCCCTGATATCTGTAGTGCTTTGCAATTCCTATTTGTTGAGTGTGTTAATTTTTTCCTTTGGTGTATTTCAGTACTTTCAGTAGAGACTTCATACATTTTTTACATAATTTCTTCCCAGTTTGATTATGATCCCTTTCATCTTCATATCTACGCAGGGTGCTCTCACATCAAAAAAACCTTAGTAGATGCATATTCTGTTATCCCTCCCATATGTTAACTTAGGCATTTAAAAATATCCATCAACCTTGATGCCTCAAGCTCCCTTGACTACACCACTTCCTCTTATTTAAAGACCTCTTTGTGTGTAATCTTCTGCGTCAGTATTACTGCTCAGTTCTATGTGGTTACAAGGTTAATGGAGGATCCCATAACCAACGGGTTTCTGGTTGGCAATGCTGCTATGAATCAGGTTGCTATAGCCAGTGTTCCCATTCATGAGCAATGAATTGCCAGATGTTTCTAATCTCATTGTTAGATATGCAGAGATGATTCATTGTATTAATATACAGAAACTGTAATTTTTTCAGTCCGTGCATCACCTCTCTTCCTGACAGCATAGATCCTGTGTTCCATGGCTCATTTCCAATGGCTGGCTGGGGAACACTGGAAGCTTTTTCTGTCTAAACATGCATAAAATAATGCCTTGAGATATTCATGTACCGCACCCTCTCCTGGCTTCTGCACAACAGTGACAAAGAAATGCAAAGAACATGTGTGGTGGCGCATAGTGAGGGTTCTCTTGCTCAAATTTGGTTCCTTTGTCTGTTCAGCAATGCCCCACATATGCAACAGGCTTCCTGCTGCAAACATGGACCCTCAAGACATGGAGGGAAATGAAGATGGTGAAAGAGGAAAGCTGGGTTTGCTTGCTCCCCTTGCTTCCTGCCCTGCATATTTTCAGAACTTTCTGAATGTCTGAATTGGGCTAATAGAGAAGAAAGAGAAGAAAGAATTTGGAAGGCCAAACCAGAAATGTCCATTTCCTTTACATAATAGCTTATCAAGGAGCACGAAGAACAGAACAGAAGATGAAGAAGCATATTTGGGCAGGGGGGTATCAATTTTATTAAAAAGGAAATTTAAGTTATTTGGTTTCCTACTTCATTTTCTGTAGCACTGTGTTAAAATTATCCTAGAAATGGAAACAGAAGAAATCAGTTGTATGTACTAGTTTCCTGTGACATACTATACTGCAAAATTTCGGGCATCACACAATTCAGCATACAAATGTTGACCAAATTAGTTAGCAGTGTATATGCTTCCATAAAGACTAGGCATTTATACAGACAACAAAACCAACAAAAGCATCTTGTGATGATGTTGACAAATTTTAACTCCACTTGCTTTGCTGCATGAATTTCCTACTTTCGAATACACAGATGGATTACAATTCAGTGATTCATCTGAAAACTGATCTACACCTCAGAATGTAAAATTAAGTTCATTGCATGGACAAAACATTGGTTCAGTTGTACAGTGCGAGCATTCAGAAGAAAGATTTGCTTGGTACAACCATGGGCAAGTGCTGGGATTGAAGCTCTGGATGAGGGGAAAAAGAAAAAGATCTGTGAGATCCATGATCTTTTCGGACTGAGCTTCAGGAAGTTTCCATAAACAAAACAGACTTGTGTTTTGTAAGGATTTTAATACATTTCTGCCAACCCTTCCCCATTCAGATTTTTTTAAAAAAAACAACGTTTTCAGCATATGTGAAGTTTGAGAATTAAATGGGAAAGATTTCCTCACTCTTTTGGCTCCAACCTGCCCAATAAAATAGCTAATGGGATTTCTTAACATTCCTGTCTTAGGCAGGAGCCTCTCTTATCTAGTTAACACATTAGTATTCCAAGAGCCTCATTCCCCATCTTAATTTGATTAGGAAGAACAACTAGTAAAGCAAGGAACAGTGGAAGCACACATAGAATGAGCTGCATTTTTATTCAAGCTACAGGTTTTCTAGGGGAAATTTATAGCTATACACGTAGGTTGGTACAAAAAGTTAGCATCTGAGATCTTCCCATGCAATGTGCAAAATATGATTTGAATGTGGGACCCAACACTGGGTAGTGGGGATAAATTTGTTTTGTGCACATATTAATACAACATTACCTAATTTCACCTTTGTGCCAACATGTGAACTGAAGTTCAGTTATCATTTGAAATTTGCATGACTACAGATTTGCAACAGAGTTGTCCAATGATAAAAATGCATTAAAATTCACATGAGGCAACACTGGTATGTATGCACTTCTGAAAATTAAATTAAAATACATTAGTTTAGCAAAACTGCTTGAAAATATGTATATTGGGCAAACTTGTACACCAAAATACAAGTCGGAGATATGCAAGTGCCTCAAAAAGTTCTGTGTACTGTTTTTTTTTTTAATTCAAATTTGGTGGGATAATCTGAAATGAACAGATTTGTTTATTCTGAAACCAATAGAGAAAGTAAATTAAGGTGCATGCCTAAGCAGAAAAAGTCCTACGACTCCAAGTATTCAGTTCTGCTCCCAGTCCGACAACTCCCATGCAGCCAGCAGTGCTAGCTGAGGAATGCTGGGAACTGTGGAGTTTTGTTCTGCTTAAATATGCATGGATTGTGTCCTTGATCACTGAAATAGGTTAGTTGCTTCTATATTTGTGCTGTTCCTGTTTTGATCCCTTCATCCATTTCTGGGTCTCTCAAGGTTGTCAGAGAGTGCATTAAAAATACTTGCAGGTATATTATATGCTTAACAAGCAGAGTCTAGGTCAGTTCATATATTTAAAATGTGGATTTTTGCCTGTTTCTAAATGTTTTAGACATCACATCCTTGAGATCCTGTTCTCTAACTGAAGAGTGCCTTATGAGCATTTTGGTTCTCTGTTTCTCACTTGGTTTCAAAGCACCATTGTAAGGACAGGATTGCATCTTTCATCTTACATTTACCTAATCTGAACTTGTTTTACAGGATTAAAAACTGTGACCGGTGAGTAAGCAAATGACATCTCCATTGGAGTTGGACTAACAGTCTTTCTGATTTCAAAACTGGCTTAGCAGCTGTAGAGTTCTTTTCTTGCCCCAGGCAAAGAAAGTATCATTTATTCTTTTCTGCACTCTTTCCTTCTATGACTGAAGTATCTAAATCTGTCTAGGCATCAGCAGTCTCAGTCAGTCCTTCCTTCTTGAGTTCATGTTGAGAGGTACAATTGCCCTTTCCTGTACCCTGTATGAAAAAGCCAGCTTTGATTGTAGCTTCCATTCATAACTCTATGCCTGAACATTCAATTCCTTTCCCATCAAATATATACATAGCTAAGATAAGCCATAACATTACTGGTCTGTTTATCCTTAGCCGTAGATGCACATGTCCTTGAATTAAATACATGATCTTGGGTGAGGAATTCCTCCCTCCACAGAAGAAGGTGCATTTCTAAAAACTCAACAGTGAATCATTGCATTCACACCCAGAAATATAGACAGATACCAACCAATGGTTTCATCCTCATCCTGCATTGTGGGGTAACTGATATTGTATAATTTACACATAAGTAGTCCTGCAGATGTCTTCCTAGGAGCTTGTCAAAACCCACCTGTCTAAAGTGACCCAAATGTCAGCCTCCAGGTTTTTATAAACCAAAACATGTCCAGCGCTCATGGTTGTTAGTACTTTTGTGACCCAAACAAGGCACAAAAGAATGTTAAGGATCATCATCTTCTCTTTTGAAAGCCAAGAGTCTGAGCTAAAACCATCAGCAAACAGAATTAATATCCATTGAAGGAAATTTTTTTTAAATGCTGGTTTAAAGTTTGGAGGCCAAACGATTATTATGCAGATGGAATGTCAATGAGCCAAACACATATACAGATTAGTCATCATGCAACCAACACAGGCAGGCTGAGAAAATAAACAACCATGGCTTATAATGTAAACCCAGTCAGCGGCTTGAATCCTGTGCTAAATTAGTTTCAAATTGTTCAGAGAAAAAGGTTTTCCTGTTCCCTTCTGTCCCGAGCAGCTACTTTTGTCCAATTATGTATTATTTATGAATTTATTTATTATTACTCAGGGGTCACCACTGACCTTTTGGAAAGGATTTTCAGGGTTATAGCTGAATACACAGGTGAGGAGGAAAACATCTGTGAATATTCTCACCTTATTTTAGGATTAGAGATGAATGGATGAACCCCAGGTTTTATTCCTCTCTGTTTCTCCATTTTCCAACATTAAGTTTTGTCCCATCTATCATTGCATTGCAATTTGTTTTCATTATTGCAATATTGTTATTTCCCCTTACATAATGTACTTTCTTGTACTCTTTTCCATATTATATGCATTTTCTATGCATTTTTGATTTGCAAATTCCATAGCAAAATGCTGAAAAGTGCCCATATCACCATATAACTTTGTTCCTGCTTCTGTTCATCATTTGGGGGCTGTCAATGTGCTAATTTTTTTGGCCACTGCACTGACAGATTCACCTCCTTTCCCCATCAAACATTGTGCCAGACATACCTGTGCTTGGGAACAGCATTTGGATGGATGCAAGCGGTCATGGCAGGTAGGAAGGAGTATGTGTGAAATCCCATCATGCAGCCATTATCTTAAGCGCTTAAAAATGTAGTGGCTATTTGAATTTTCAGGCCAGACCTATTATGTCTCAGACCAGTAGGACAAACCCAACTCAACTGGAGTCCATGCTTTTCCAAATGTCTACGTGCCTGTCAACACCCCGTATCCTCCAACAACAGATTTTTTGGTGGATTCTCAAGCATTGTGATTTCCCCTCCATTTTAAAAAGCTTGAAATCTTTTTCCTAGGCCTATGAGTTTTAAACTAAAAGATGCTGGGTTTGTGTGTCTCTGTGTTGGCCTTGTTCCTTTTGCTTTGGCTCCAGCTGCCACCAGAATGGTGAGACCTTTGGTCCTCAGGGCGCAAGCGGTACTACACTCATGCTGCTGTAGGTCAAGCACATGCTACATGAAGTTGCACAAAAGATCATCCATGTTTTGGTTCAGAACTCTCCAAAATGTACTTCATCTGTAATATATTGTCCCCCTACCCCAGCAGCAAAGTCACTCAAAGTTTCCACCCTTTGATTTCAACTAATATTCTAATATGGACAAAGGGCACAGTCTCAGTCCTTTAAAATCAATGGAATTTTTACACACTGGAACAGGAAGGGAGATGCACACAGCATTGCATTTGCTGTGTCTTTATTGACTTGCCTGGTTGTCAATAAAGACAACCAGGCATGCTGGCTCTTGGTATGATACAGAATTTTAAAGTACCCCATAGGAAAAATATTGTGCAGGCATTCTTTCTTTCTGAAAATATCAGCATGTAAAAATTTGACTTGCCTCCTTCCAGCTGATTTAACAGCATGTTGGAGATAGCAATGATTCATAATGTTTTGCTTTAACTGTTGGGATGCATTTTGGAGAGACAGAGGCAGTCTGGAATTCTGCCTTGACAAAAAATTTCTTTTTATTCAAGCGAAAGTGAACCCAAAACAAACCAATGAAGTTGGTGCCACCAGAGTGTAACATGAACAAGTCTGAGCTGGGGATTGTTTCATTCCAGCCCCCTGCTCTCTTCTGACTTCCCAGCAGAGCACATTGGCATGTGTTCTTATTGAAGACAGTTGATATAACAAAGTAGAAGAGGAAGCACAAAGGGACGGGTCACTCCAGGAACACACTGAGTCAAGACACTTGGCCATTTGACTTCACAACAGGCAGAGCAGGGTAAAGAATCTTGCTAGTGCATTTTGCAAGGAAGTACCTCCTTTTTAAAGAAGCAATTCCTTGGGCATAAGAACTAGACTTATTTTCAAAAAATGTATTTGGGACAAGGCTGTTAGTTTCTATTTCTATATGTATAAGAAGTGCACCTGGGGAATATTTCTGGGAAGTCTATTTCATGATGGGGAGGAAATGAGAGAAAGAGAAAGCTGCTAGCAAGATATGGCTTGGTCAACATTAACAGACTGTCTACCATGCCAAATATCCCCTTTCCACCCATTTTCTTCCATTTCTGTCTTAATTTCCTGTGAATTCTATTGTACTCTTCTATGCTGCTCTATTCTGTCAGGCTTTCCTGATTTTACTTCCTGTTCTTAAGTTCTTCAGTGTCTTATCTTTTGTTCACAATACTTAGAGAGAAATGCCCACTTCCCTGGTTCTGACATGCATGTAGCACTACCAGAAGTGGAAGGATGAGGGTGACACCCAAGCTATCATATTTTTCCGTGTATAAGATGATAAGGTAAAGGTAAAGGTTTCCCCTTGACGTTAAGTCCAGTCATGCCTGACTCTAAGGGGCGGTGCTCATCGTTTTCTAGCTGAGGGAGCCAGCGTTTGTCCACAGACAGTACCTTTTCTTTAGGAATGGTTTGATATAACTGACAATATAGCATGTAATGGGTCAATTTGGAGCCAGAACTATTCCTATAGAATTGCCTTCTCTTCTTCTAGGAAGATCTTTGGATTGATTGACTATGCAGCAGTAATTTACCATTCTAACATATAAAGGTAAAGGTTTCCTCTTGACATTAAAGTCCAGTAATGCCTGACTCTAGGGGGCGGTGCTCATCTCTGTTTCCTAGCCGAGGGAGCCAGCGTTTGTCCGCAGACAGTCTCCGTGGTCATGTGGCTGGCATGACTAAACTCCAAAGTGCACAGAATGCTGTTACCTTCCCACCAAAGTGGTACCTTTTTATCTACTTGCATTTTCATGCTTTTGAACTGCAAGGTTGGCAGGAGCTGGGACAGGGCAATGGGAACTCACCCCATTGTGCAGATTCGAACTGGAGACCTTTCGATCAATCAGCCCAGTAGCACAGCAGTTTAAACCACTGCACCACCTGCATCCCACCAGTATAAGATGATACTTTTTCTTTAAAATATTTACCTAAAAATGGAGGGGCATCTTATACGCAGAGGAGAACTGCAGTTGTGACACTCCCGATACCTTATCCCTGCAAACTAGCCTCACGAGTGAAACATCTGATTGCAGAGACAAGCTAGTAGGTTTCCTCCAATCATGAACCTTATGTAACTGATATCAGCTGATGCTGCGGAGAGCGTTTAACCAGTGCCCAGATGCAACAGGGAGTGGTAATGCTGGAGTGTTCTGAGCCCATAAAAATGTCAGAAAAACAAAAAAATAAATATGTGTGTCAATCAAGCTTATTCAATGTCAGGCAAGAATGTTTGCAAGCAAAATGAAGATTGTTTATTTTACAGGAAAGGCAAAATGGTGCTTCAATTTCATGAGAAGAGAAGGGTTGGCCATGAAAACACGAACAAAGTTAGCACAGAAAATGCCACCAGTTTATGAGAATGATCTCATATATATATAGACAGTGACTCAGCAGACAGCAGTGATGCAACAGAAGTTGAAGAAACTGATATGTTTGAAATTAAAAGTGATGAAGACGAAACCAGGGATGCAATAGAGGCTGGATAAAGTGATCTGCTCAGAGCTAAGTGTGATGCATGATATCACAGTGCTGGTATGTAAACGTTGCCTAATCACTAAATAAAATGTCTTCTATTTAGTGTTTAAAATACTGATTTCTGAATTTTGGGTAAGAAAAGTGGGGGGGGATCTTGTACATGGGGGTGTTTTATAGACTGAAAAATATGGTATATAGAGCTTGCTGTCAGCATAGATTCTGGCTGGACTACATTCATCCTGCCACCTCTCGCTACTTATAGAATTAGTTTTCTGGGTTTCCTAGAAGGAGATGCTCATGATTCCTCACCATTTCCTGAATTCTTCCTGCTTCTTTGGTTTTTTTGAATTGTTTTGTTCATTTATTTAATGTAGCTCAAAACTGCCTTCCAGGATTAAATTCCCCTCCTAAGGCAGTTTACAAAGTCAGTAACACAATGTATTTTTAAAAAATCATCAGCTGAATTATTTTGCAGGTTTTGTTTTAAATCTGATAGCTGATTTTTTTTAAGCATCGCATTGCTGTTATGTTCTATTTTGGTTGTTACTTTATGTTTTAGTGGAGTTTTTTTCTCCACTAAAATAAATAAATGACTAAACAACAACATTAAAATAACAGTAGCAGATTAAACAATCAGATCAAAATGGCAGCAGCAGCAAACAAACTGAAATTGTTTAAAATATTTTGTTCAAAAACAGGAGTGCTAACAGTGTATTCCAACAGTGGATTTTGGAATCATCCAAATTCTCTCTGGAATAAAAAAAAGTATTTAGGATTTTCTAAAGGATGAGACAAGGACGAGGCTAAATATATTTCCTTAGGGAGGATATTCCAAATATGCAGAGTCCCAACAGAAAAGCCTCTCTCCTTGATACACACTACCTAATATCTGCCAGTGCTTGACCAGCAAGGAGGGCTTCAGGTGCCCATCACAAGAGCTATCTGGGAGTGCAAGAGGCCTTGGGCCACCTTGTTCCCACTAGGCAAGGAAGAGTCATTTCTCTTAGGACCAAGTTGTACTATTCAGAACAACTTAAGCTACAGCATTCAAATATCACTAGATTAGGGTGGAAAATACTCAAAGCATTGTTACTGCTCTGTACCTTGGCAGTTATGCTATGTGGTTCTTCAGGGCTCACATTATCCCCCATGCTGTTGAACATCTATATGAAACCATTGAGGAGGTTATCTGTGGTGTGTGGGCTGAGGTATTGTCAGTATGCAGATGATACCCAGCTGTATTTCGCCTTTTCATCACAATCAGCTGAGGAACTTCTTGTTCTGAATCAGTGTCTTGTCATGGAAATGGACTGGACAAGGGCATGGAAACTTAGTCCAGACAAGACAAAAGTACTGTTAGTGGATGGTTCACCTGCCCAGGTAGGTGATGTTCAATCAGTTCTGGAGGGGATTACATACCCCCAAAAGGATCGGGTTCACAGTTTGGGAGTACACCAGAGGGACAGGTAGAGTTGGTGGTATGGAGTAACTATATCTGCTCCATGCCACCAACTCCACCTGTGCTTCTAAGACCTTTAGACTGCTGTATCAACTACATCCTTATCTGAACAGGGCTTGCTAGCTAGTTATCCATGCTCTGGTAACCTCTCATTTGGATTAATGCAATGCGTTATCTGTGGAGGTGTCTTTGAAAATCACCTGGTCCAAACCAGGACAGTGAGATTGCTGGCAGAGACTGGCCAATGAGGTCCTATTAGGCCAGCACTTTACCATCTGCACTGGCTGCTAGTCCATGTCTTCGCCCAGTTTCAAGTGCTGGCCTTTCATAGCCCTAAAAGCTTTGCGGCTGGGCTACCTGAAGGATCATCACCTCCCATAGGCACCTGACCAGAGCCTAGGATCCTTCTAAGACAGCCTCTAACAAGGGAAGTCAGGTGAGTGGTTATTAGTCTATTAGGTAGGTGGCTATTATTCTATGCCATGGCACCCCAACTATGGAATGAACTTCCCAGGGAGCCTTGCATGGCACCTTCATATACTTCTTTCAGCACCAGGTCAAAAAGACAACTAATTTACCCAGGAAGTTTCCCAGAAATTATACTTCCATACTGTTTTAAACTTTACATTAAATTTTAAATCTTTGTTCTGTTGCTTTATTTTACTCTATTTTTTCAAGAGTACACTACTTTTACTCTAGGGTTTAGTACTACTGCTTAGTCTGGTGCTCTCCAGATGTGTTAGACCACAGTTTCCAACATCCACCAGCCAGCACAACCACTGTCAGTTTGGTAAAGCTGCCTGAAAAGGACAGTGGCATTCTGTGGTAACATCTCCATTGTTGCATTTCTGAAAGTGAATATATATACAATTTCTGAAACCAAAATAATCAAAAATTCCAAGTTGATATTATGCAGCAAGAAATTCACATGTTTATAAAGGAAATAATATGCAGAGCATTAAATTTTGTTCCTGGGTGTGGATATTTCTTCTCTACATTAAGTATTCATTATATACATGAATATATGAAATTACTTTTGATGAAAAGAAAGGTGAGATAAGTAATCAACAGATACAGTTGAAGCTATTTATTCTATTTGGGCAGGTAGGCAACAAAATTTTTCAAATATCTTAGTGCAGAATAACTAATCCTAAATTAAACTTCTTCAGTCATGCTCCAAATGTCAAAAACAAGTCATCCTCCAAGAGTAAGGGGAAACTAAAGAATGCTTTCTCATAAAGCAAGTGACATCCAGCCTACCTAATTTTGCAGTTTGTTTACTTGTGGCTTCATTAAAATTGCATACTGATCCAATGACGAAATTTTGTTAATGACTCCACAGAGGGGCAATCATTGCCAAGGCATGAACACCACGATCCATTTTCCCTGATTATTGCTTTGTTACCATTCCTAAATTGACGGCTCCTGCTGTACACAGATTTGTTTACTCTGTATTGGCTTTTTGAATAAAGAATCATTGAACAAGCACAACAGCTGAGTGTTAATAATAAGCACTACACAGCTTAAAGATTCATTGGTAGCATAGTAAGGGACCATCACAACCCTCTTCAGATCTATTTGGGTCTTTTGGTTGCACAAATCTAAAAGTTTGCCATATGCTAAACAAGAAAAAGAAGGATCTTTAATTCCATGCAGGCTAAGCCAAAAGCAATGTTGAAAGTTTTAAGAAAATATTAGTATTTATGTACATGACAGGTATGGCAGCCTCTGCCTCAACTGAAAAGGGGCAAGGGAAATGGAGACATGAGCAATTATTTCAATTACGTGTGCTTTGGCTTAGTTGCAGCATGTATAGAGAGCAATTTAAAGTTTTAAATAAATAAATGACCCACGTGTTTCTTGGAAAAAGTGAATATTGATGTGAGGCTTAAATAGAGGAAGCCACACAGAACCCTTTGGAGAAGTTCCAGGCAGAAGGGGCAGTGAGAGGAAATGGGTGTGACAGTCATTTAAGGAAAGCAACCAAGCAAGCAAGCAAGCTTTGGGTGGTTAAGGGTGTTGAAGCTAAGTGAGCAAAGGTCACAGGAGTGATTGACTTGGGATATGAGTGCAGAGTGATAAGAGGGGCAAGACCATAGAGGGCCTGGGGCAGGGGGGAGACAAGATTCTTGTGCAAGAGCTATTAGTTTAGAGAAAGTTGGTGCAAGGGGACAAGGTATCCATGGTCAGAGTGAGGTAAATAATTTTAGCAGTAGAGTGCTGGTTGGATGTGAATGGTTGAAGGCAAGACAGTGAAAGCTAGACAACATTGTGGTAGTCAAGATGAGAGATGAGAGGACATGGACAGTAGGGACAAAGAGGAAGGGTCATATTTGTGTAATATTTGTAAGGGGAGAAATTCCAAGATTCACCGATGTACCAAATCTGAGCGACAAAGGAAAAAGTTAAAGAGAAAACCAGGTGTTGATGCCTGATGAAGAAAATGGACAAAGATGAGGCAACATGTAGAGAGAGAACACTAGAGGGCCAAATAGAAGGGCTACAAGGAGAAGAAGAAAGCAGAGGGAGAATACCTCCCTGGAGGTCACTGAAAAACAGGATAGAAGAGAACCAGTTGAGGACAGAATTACAGAGGTGTGAGTCACAAAATGAATCAAGTAGGAGAGAGGCATAAAAGGCTACTGAAAAGCTTAATAGAACATGGACTGAGAGGTGATCTTTGGATTTGGCATTTAGGAAGTCATTAGTGATCTTCATGAGGGTGGTTTCAATGGAAGGCAGAGAACAGAAAATGAAAGCCAGAATGGAGTGGGTCAGAAACAGAGTTGAATGAGGGAAAGTTGAGACAGAGGTGCAAAGCAGATTACACCTGAAGGCTGCAGAAATAAGGGAGTTGGAAAGGGAAGATGGGTCAAAATGTTGTGGAGGAGAGGAGGTTGTCCCAGTAAGTGTTTCTTCTGAAGAGTATGAAGGAATGACTATCCTCAAAAATCTATAAATACACCACTGAAGCCTGATAGAAGTTATTCAATAAAAGAGGATTTAACAGAGATCCTTGTAGAATCCAAAAACTTGAAGAGATTTTTTAACAGCTAGAATTTATGTGGTGAGAAACCACAGGCATTATTTGTGCATGGAAGAACACTCAGAGGGATGCACACAGATCACAGCTCAGTTCAGCTACATGCATGCAAATGGGGGCTTTAGAGGAAGAAGACTGTGTGTGTGTGCATGCAAGGAATGGTTCAGCATCTGCCAAAGGCCAACACTCCAGCAGAAGCTCATCTCAGTCTTTCACTCAGGTCCAAACCATGATGGAAGAATAGCAGATGCCATCTGTTCCCTGGGAGCAGCAATACTTTCTGGAGATAATGCTGCTAAGAAGGAAGACAGAACAAGGAAGGAGAGAATATAGGGTATCCTGCCCAAGGTCCTCAAAAACCTGGAGCATGCAGTATGTGAGTGTAGTACTGTTTATGGATTGCAGCCACACACAACTCCTGTTAAAGTGCTTATAAATCCTAAGGTGGAGGTGGGAAGAAACTCAGGTTGACTTCAGCCCTTACACCCTTGAACAATTAAAATGTTCCCCATGATCAGAAGTTCATAGATTCACTGTAAATTCTCTCCAGAGTAGCCTTCCCTAACTGAGGCCCATGGTTCATTTTTCAAAATTAGCATTTTGAAATTTAATTAACATTTTAATTAACATTATGAACTTGGACTTGCCTTATTCATGTAAGAAACTACTTTATTTTAACTTCCTCTAAGTTAAAGGGAAGAGAATCTACTGCATTAGTGAGAAAACCAAAATAGCAGCCAGACATTTCTTTTCTCTGTTTGAAGAAGGCTGCAGTTTATCACTTGTTATACCTTTGAAGTCAGGTTTCTTGGCAGGAAGTAGATTTCTGATTCTTCATTCCCAAGAATAGAGCAAACTTTCTTTGCAATAAATCTATTGGGCCTTTTCTTTTTCCTAGGTAGATATTTCTATCCAGTTTTAGACTGCATGAAGGGTCTATTTAAACATTGTTGGGGGTATCAAGTTTAGATGCACTGCCAGTTTATATTGTTTTCTTTTAGAGTCAACATATTCTAGTACTTGGCTCTGGGTTCCAAAAAAAAAAAAAAGACCGAAGAAACTGGGGAATATTTAATTGATGTCATAATGATATTTAGATTTCTATGTGGCATGGGATATTGTCATGTAGGACAATATTTTTCTGATGCTGGTATTTTTCTGATGCTGTTGTCCCAAAGTACCAAATAAATGTATACTATTTTCTTAGGGGTTAGACTATCACTGTGTTTCCTGGTTGTAGATCCAGCTGACTGCATGTAATACAAGGCCTGTTTCTGTGGCTGTTGTTTGCTCAGTTCACGAAGAGACGCCCCTGTAAGCCTTGACTCTTCTAGCTTTCCACTTGTTGGTAAAAGCCCCTTTGTTTTTAAGCACATTAACCTTTGTGTTGGACTTGAGCTTAGACTTTGGGTGGGAGGTCTGGTAACCTAGAAATGCTAGATATGAGTCTACACCTGCTGCTTTTGCTTTGCTTTTCTTAGCTGTTTATACTGTGAATCCTTCTTTCTATTACTCTGAGAATTGTAGTGTGATGCAGTAGTATGTTCAAAATCCAAGTCCTTGCATGATTGTCCATAGATCCATTTATAATGCTTTTCACTGAAGCATGCATGGCTTTTTTTCAGTGATCATTCATTCTTTCACTTCATTTAATTTCATTTCTATACTGCCCTACAGCCAAAGCTCTATGGGGAGTTTGTACTGCTCATAAATACATATGATAAAATACAGTAAAATATCATCAAATCAGGAGGCATTAAAAGTTTTAAACAGATAAAAACAGATGATAAAGACAGTAAGAAGCAGTAACAAAAGTGTGACCTGTGGCATAAGGGCAGACCTGCTGCCAGGTGGTATCATCCCCAATCCAGCCATTGCTGACACCATGTTGCTGAATTGCACCGCACAGGCTGTGCCTTCCAAACAAACTTATAAGTTCAATTCAACAAAGCCTTTTCACTGAACTTCCACAGGTTGTAGCTTCTCCTTCCTCTTGCAAGAAGCCATGGGTCTTGTTCTTAACTACTTCCAGATTCCTTCCAGGAAATACAATGCACTCAGGAAGAAGCAAGCATTCCGCTCACTTCTTTCCCCAACTTAATAAAAATGTTGAAAAGTACAGAGGCCAAGACCAACCCTTTCAGTACCTCACCCAGTGCTTCCTTCAAGGGGCCATTGATCAGAACTCTGTGAGGAAGTTTCTCTAGCCAGCTGTGGATCCAGCTTTGACAATCAACTAGCTTGCTAAGCAGAATATAATGGGAAACCTTGTCAAATATATTATGCCCATTATATACTAATGAAATTACATTAGAAGATAAATTCTATGAGAATTTAAACACATGCACACACACGCACAATCCCACTTCCCACAGAAAAATATATTTTTCCTAAGTTGCATTTCATTTTGCTTTTTTTTCTTTTTTACTAGCACAAGACACATTTTCTGTCTACTCCAGTATGACTCTATGGAACCTAACATTAGTAATTCCAAAACCACTCTTGTGGGCTCAGCAAAGAATAAAGTGATCACACGGAAGGTAAATGAGACTGCCAGCAAAAGGAAGGCCAATCCACACCAGTAGCCAAAGTAAGAAAGAAGTGATAATATATTCAAAGAACAAACCTTTCAAGACCAAGTTGAAAAAAGTTGAAAAAATACTAAAATGCAGGAAATAAACCTTCCACAAAATGTTGGCATCATTAAAAAGCAAACTACAGTGCAAGGGAATGCTATCATGTGAATACTGCCACACATGAGAAGCCATTACTGTGTGTCTCTCAATCCACACCACACTATTGCAAACCATTGAGTAGGTGGTGAAGTTCAAGCAGCTGCCAAATCTCTGCACAATGCTATTTTTCCTACTGTCTAAAACCTCTGCCTAAATAATGAAAAGAAAAAGAAAAACTCTCCAGGCTAGAGTATACAGTTCATTTTCTGATACATGAAGGCTGTTAAGTCTTTTTTGTATTGATGGAATTCTGCTTGTACAGCTGCTGGAAAAAGTTACCACTGCTGTGTTAACTCATGAACCCTTTCAGTGGGCACTTATTAGATGATCAAAGTACTCAATGAGTTTACTCATTCCATGTTGTAACCTGCATTTAAATCATTTATTAGAATGGAAGCTACACTTCCCTATTTGCATCACCTTGTTTTTCCAATTTTGGGGTGATGGATGAAGAATGTTAGTCCTGCCTGAGACATTGGATACAACCCGCTGAGTTGGTAGGTTGGTACTGAATCTTAGATACGCGTGCTGGACTGCAGCTTCAATGGAAACCTCATTCTTTTAAACCTTATTATTTTCATTAATTGATATTAATAATAAACAGAATGGCAATGGGTAAGGAGATGCTTATAATATCATAGAATTACAAGCAGGTTTAGCAACAGGTGCCCCCCCCCCCGAGAAGTTCTGACCTACAACATCTGGCCTTTCTCACCAATGCCTATGATGGATAGGGCTGATAACAGCTTCAGGCCTAAACATCTGGAAGCCACAATTTGCCTGTCCATGGTCAGCAGCATTAGTTTCTTATAGCTGTCAATATCACTGGGCCTCCTACATGATCCTAGTCTCATTCCCAAAACATTCTGTCGTTTGCCTTGTTCTACTGCATTATCCGGAAACATGTGCAAATCACACTGTAGACATAGCACATGTACTTGGGAATGAGTATTATTGAATGAGTGGGTTTTATCCAATGTTCATCTAAGTCCCATTCACTTCAATGAATGTGCTGTAAATAGGACCCATATTAGATGTACCCAAAGGGACTTGCATCTGAGAGCAGGCACGTCTAGGATTGTGCTGATAAAGTATTAGCAAACAAAAGAACAATTGGATGGGTGTCAGCAGTGGAGTTCTTATGCCTTAGCTGCCCACCATGTCTAAGCAAGCTAGTCATAGGCATTCTAAGAAACTAAGAAAAAGCCAAGAGTAAACATGCAATGTTTTTTGCTTTTCCATTTCATTTTATAAAATTCCAGCCACCTTTGAGGGATTATGGAATAAGCAGAAAAATGAATAAGCCAGAAGGTTA
This sequence comes from Varanus komodoensis, assembly GCF_004798865.1. Lineage (NCBI taxonomy): Eukaryota > Metazoa > Chordata > Lepidosauria > Squamata > Varanidae > Varanus > Varanus komodoensis. The sequence goes on from NW_025335438.1 coordinate 27,046,327, forward strand.
TTGACATTTCGGGTTACATTAACCTGAGCTGCTGAGATTTTAGTGTTTTGACAATGCAACTATATGGAAAGAACAAAGGATTTTCCCTATTTTTTAAAATACTTATGGGGCAGAAGGAGTGACAATAATTCATTATTCATCCCCATCATAGTTATGCATGCGTTCATACCAAAAACAGTTCCTGCATATACAATAGCAATAATAGGTTATTTATGTGTGTAAGTATTTGATGTCTTGGAAATGAAGGACTAAAAATAATCAAGGGAGTAAATTAAATTCAAGATATCAACCTATGATATTCTCACTTATTTGAAGGCAATGAAGGCAAACAGGAAATATTATATATTATATTATAATATATATTTGTAACTATTTAAGCTTAGTAACCTCATCTACTATTGACCCATTAGTTTTTATGTAGCTATTGTTCCTTTAATATTGAGTAGAAAGAACATTTGTCTATTAATATAACAATGTACTAGTTTTTATGAACCATATGCTCTGAAATCTTATAAATATTCCATGCAGGGATTTATCTTTATTTCTGTTCATTGCATTAGTGATACATTCTCTCTGATATATATTTATATATCTCCACTCTATCTATCTGCAAAGATATATTTGCACCCCACCTGAAAATTGTTTGAGTTCTTGGAATACCTCTTAAACTTCTATATATCAAATCAGGCACAAAATTATTTTCTAATATGATGGCTATGTCTCCTTTTGTAAGCAAAGTTCTATGAAGTTGGGTATTTTATTTATTTATTTATTTATTTATTAAAACATTTATATGCCGCCCCATTCGCCGAAGCCTCGGGGCGGCTCACAACATGAAGAAAAATACAATAGTAACAGTATAAAAATAATATAAAATAAATAACAATATAAAAGAAGTTGCCCTGGCCAGATAAAATGAGCAAATACTGTTAATAATTAAAATGATGCTTAAATAAAAAGGTCTTCGCCTGGCGCCGAAAAACAAGGTTAACATTTGCCAGCTTTAACAGAGCTGGAAAAGACATACAATTTCTCAGTTTCTTGGCCATCAATAAAATGCTGAACAACTTTCACTAACATAAAACTGCCTGCTTGAAATCTGTACAGGACAGAAAACTTAGAGCAAAAGAAAGGGTGATGGCTACAATCCTATTTAGGCTTATATGGGAATAAAACCTATAAAATGCATTGGGTCTTACTTCCACACATCATTTTATAGGCTTGCTTTATAAGAAGCAATTGATTCATTAATTTATAGAAGAACTATATCAGGCATCTCCCATTCTTACTACAAAGTCCTTTTGCAAATTCAGCCAATTTGTTTTTCTTCTAGTATTTTTACATCTTTAACTATGGGTGTTTCCAGAAGGGTAGCTTCTTGCACTACTAATCAAAATGCATTGCAAAGCTACTCCATCTTTTCCTCATTAATAGAGATAGATATAAAAGGGGGAAAGAGTGGGAAGACAAGGGAGGGTTATACATGTAGTATGATAAAAGAATCCTATAAAATTCCATAAATGAGGAAGGCAATCGCTGGATAAAAGCTTCATCTGAAAGCATCCCGTGTGTGGTGGGGGAGGGGTGAACATAGCAAGAGAACATGCTTCTGAGTTAACTGCTGAAGAATCAATGTGCCCATAACAAAGCTGCTTATTGGCTTTTTAATACATGTCACGTTTTGCCCATCAGATACTAAAGGGCAATATTTCTAGTATATAACTGAGAATACTAGAGTAGTTCTTTGAGACAGATGGCAGGTGACAATTAAAGGGACGCAGATGGCATCTGAGACAAGTTTAAATAAGGCAGACTGAGTACACAAGACTCAGAAAGAATCTAGCCTCCATTTCCCAGCTGGGATCTGAGAAGTACAAAAAGATATAAGCAAGGTCATAAAAACTCATGTCTTTTATAATAGACCACTTGGTATCCTGCAGTGTGAAAAAGGCTGCTGAACATAAAGCTCTTTATTGATTGGAAGCTTCACATTCACACACCAAGTCATATTTATTGCAGGCATGGGGTAATTCACTGCCTTCTCCTGCTTAGCTCGAGTGTTGATTGTTGAGTTGCTCTTCTTCCTGTGTGTGGCATACAACCATAGGCAGCTTCTTTTGGGAAAGAACCCATGAGTTGGATCCTGCCTCACACTATATTCATGATCACTGAAGTTCACTGTGGCTTACTTAAGTTGCAGAGTGTTGAACTGTGTGCCAGTGGCCATTTTCAGATTTCAATGTCTGACCAGGGTTGGTGTGTGATTGCCATTATTTTCTCTGTCATTGAAACCGATGTGGCAAGAGTTGTTTGAGACTTAAATAACCCTGAAATAAACCATTGGCTGCTATAGGGTGAAGAAGCAAAGATGGGATTCCATGACTGTATGAACTGGCCTTTTGTCATGCAAGCTTAGAGTAAACCAGTTGAAATCAATGGAACAGATTAAGACTAAGTTAAATTGTACAGATTTTGTTGGATATACTTTAACTATGATAAGTCTGGATGCAACCCAGAAAGTTTAGCAATCTAAGAATAGGTTATCCTGCATTCATGCTCTCTGACATCTGCTGAACCTGAAAAATCTCAGCTTTCTGTTCTCAGGTTCCCAATCTTCTCTCATATAAGTTTATGCCATTATTAGAAGGGAGAAGTAATAACGCTAGCTCAAACAAAACTCAAGCTGAAATCCTATATACATTTGCTCAGATATAAATTTCCTAGATAAAGCTTTTGTGCAGTAGAAAACACAAACATTACTTCTAAGCAAAATGAAGCAAAAGCTATATGTTCCAGTTATAAGCATTGAGAATTCATTATGATGGGAATATTTAGAATTTTCTATTGAATATCTTTATGATCGTCATCTTCTCTCATAGAATAGTAGAGTTGGAAGGGACCAGAAGCCCATCAGGTCCAAGTACCTGCTCAGTGGAAGGCACCAAGTTAAACCATCCCTCTCAGATGGCTGTCCAGTTGCCTCTTGAATGTTTCTAGAGTGGGAAAGCCCACAACCTACCTAGGTAATTAGTTCCATTGTCGTACTGCTCTAACAGTCAGGAATTTTTTCCTGATATTTAGACAGAATATAGCTTTCTGTAACTTGAGCCCCTTATTTCGTATCCTGCACTCTGGGATGATCGAAAAGAGATCCTATCCTTCCTCTTTGAGACAGCCTTTCAAGTACTTATAGAGTGCTATCAGTCTTCAGGTTAAACATGCCCAGTTCTTCAATCTGTCCTCATAAGATTTTGTTTCTAGTCCCTGGATCATCCTTGTTACCCTCCTCTGAACTTTTTTTCAGCTTGTTTGCATCTTTCGTAAAGTGTGGTGCTCAGAACTGGATACAATACTCCAGGTGAAGCCTAACCAGTGCTGAGTAAAGAGGAACTAGTACTTCACAGCATTTGGAAGTGACACTTCTGTTCATGCAGCCCAAAATAGCATTTGCCCTTTTTGCAGTGACATCATTTTGTTGACTCATCTTCTGCTTGTGATCTACAACAATTCTAAGATCCTTCTTATTTGCAGTTTTGTTGAGCCAAGTATTCCCCATTTTGTAATGATACATATGAGTTTTTTTTCCCTAGGTGCAGAACTTGGCATTTGCCAGTACTGAATTTCATTCTGTTGTTTTCAGGTCAGTGCTCCAACCTAACAAGAACACCTTGAATCTTCCTTCTGTCTTCCAGGGTATTAGCTACCCTACCCAATTTTGTGTCACCCTGCACTTCCTTATCTAAGTCATTAATAAAAATGTTGAAGAGCACTGGATTCAGACTGAACCTGCATACCCCACTTGTTACCTCTTTCCAGTTTGAGAAGTTCCCATTGATGAGTACTCTTTGAGTCTGATTCTGTAGCCAACTGTGAATATACATGATCATTGCCCAACTAGCCAACTTTGCTAAGCAGCATATCATGGGGCAGTTTGTGAAAAACTTTGCTAAAGTCAAGATAATCTCCACAGCATTCACTCAGTCCATCAGAAATGTTACCCAATCAAAAAATGAATTCAGATCAGTTTGGCAGGATTTGGCAGAAACCCATGTTGCCTTCTAATCACTGCATTGTTTTCAAGATGTTTGCATACTGACTACTGTAGAATCTGCAGTCAGTGTGCAATTTTTCCCAGTGATTGATGTCAGACTGACTGATCTGTAGTTTCCAGGTTCTTCTTTTGCCTTTCCTGAAAATAAGGACAAGATTAGCCCTTTGCCAGCCAGCTGGCACTTCCCCTGTTCTCCATGATTTCTAAAAGATACATTACAGTGATTCTGAGAATTGTATCACTAGGTTTTTTAAAATTCTATAGTAGAGTTCATCAGACCCTGGAGATTTGAACTCTTTCAGCTGGGTTAGATGATCCTTAACCATTTGCCTTTCAATCTTGGGCTGCCATCCTGCTCCTTCAGCTTGTACTTCCCCTTCAACAGGAAAGTCATAGATCCTCTTCTGGGAAAAGACTGAGTCAAAAAGGGAATTGAGCACTTCTGCTTCTGCTTCTTTTCTTTTTTCTTTTTGGCCTTGGTTATCATTTTGCCATCCTCATTGAGAAGTTGAACCCCAGTTTATTTCGTCTGTCTTTTACTTTGGACATATCTGAAGAAGGGTTTTTTTTTTGGTTGCTTTAAGCATCCCTTGATAGCCTCAGTTCATCACTACCTAAAGCCTTCCTGTTGCCTTCCCTGAAATTCCATGTTACCTGTCTTTGTAGGCTGGCCTTCCTTCCACTTCTATACATGGCCATATTTGCATTCAGTTCATCTCTAAGCTTTTTGTGAAGTCACATGGGCTGCTTCTGTTGTCTTCTACCCTTTTTACTTGTTGGAATTGTTTGTGCCTTTAGAATTTCCTTTTTCAAAAATTCCCATCTTAGACTCCTTTACTTATTAGAGTCACTTGCAATTGGACTTTACTTATCATTGTTCTGAGTTTATAAAAATTGGCTTTGCTAAAATCCAGGGCACATGTCTGCAACATTTGGCTTTTGCTTCCTTTAGAATCAAGAATTCAAGTACAGCATGGTGTCTTTCCCCCAGAAAGCTGCCACTATCCACTAGGCCTTTGTTGGTTAGTATCAAGGATAGCTGCTTCTCTTGTTGAATGAAGTTATCAGTGACCATATTTGACAGAATTGGCCTTCCAACAGACATCAGGAAATTGAAGTCACCCGTAAAGATGACATCATACCTCCTTGAAACATTAGCAAGCTTCATCCTTGTCTTCTCCTTGACTAGGTGGGCTCCAACCACTGTGTTCCTTTTATTCCTTGTTCCATTTATATTAATCCAGATGCTCTTGATTGAGCTACTAAGCTCATCCTCCTGAATATATGTGCAGAAATATGTATCTTTAACATAGAGTGCAACTTCACCTCCCTTTCTGTTCCTTATGTTCTGCTTGAACAAGTTATATCCCTCAATTGTTGAATTCCAGTCATAAAAGTCATCCCACCTATCCAGTCATATTCACCCTCCTGTATTAAGAGTTCAAGTTCATACTGTTTGGTTCCCATACTCTGGGCTTTTTTCTTTTTTTTAATTTTGTAAAAGATGAAAGATGTATACGATCTGAAGAGAAACCAGAGTATTTCTTTTTTAATGTTGAAATTCCTATGGAACTGATCCATGACTATGTTTCCAAGCCTTTGTAATCTCTCTGTTAATTTTATTTCATCAATAGCACAATTATATGGCCTCTTCACATCAATGGAGAAACTATATGGAATTCCAGTTCTGTGTTCCTGTGATCATGGAGCTGGGACTCCAAAGGACATGCCTCTACTCCCTTGCAGCTGACATGGAAAGTACTACACTGGCTGCCCCCACCCCAATATGGCCCTGGAGATTGGGGAGAAAGGGACGTGCTGGGGCAGAGGGGTGAAGAGGCTTGAGTTATGGACTAGTGTGCTGTCATGCCTTGTTCTGGGCATAGGATGCCTATAAAACTTGAGTATGGAGGTGTGCATGCACTGAGATCACAGGACACAGGACTGCATTCTGTGTCCGCTTCATTCTTTTCTGCTTCTTTTTCCACACTCCTTCCTCACATCGTTTTAAAGGAATAACTGAAACAAAAGCTACTTTTATTTTTATAAGGAATAACTGTATTATTTTATTGGATTCTGCTTCTGCTACACATTTGTGGATAGAGGGGTAGAAGAATGGTAACAAAATTTCACGAAAAAGAAACATCTCAAAGCAGTCAAAAAAATAGACTATATTTTTAAGCGTGATTGATTTTCTGATACTTCAAGCTTCTGCTTTAAGGACTTGATTTGTATCTGTTGATAGACACAGATGCACAGACAGAGATCTTTTAAACATCAAATGCCACGTTCTCTTTCCTTTTGAGTCTTTCTATTTGATTATAATATTCTTTTATTTTTCATGGACATACAAACCTTTCTAAAGACATATCAAGTACAAAACATTGCTTTCTCCCCAATATCCTCCCCATGCATTGTTACCTTGGCAACTGCCATTTCACCTCCATACAACATGCCTAATTTGAGAACTAAACTCTTGTACTTTGGAATATTCAGCACTAAACTCATGGGGACATTCCCCCCCCAAAAAAAAATTTAATGAGGCTTTGGTGATATTTTAATCGCTTTTCTGTAAGCAAAACACTTTAAAAATAGAAAATGTCAGTGTAACAAGAAGTGTTTCTATACCTATCGACCCCCTTTCAGTTAGTCATCAAGATAAATAGGCTCGTTAGCCGTTCAAGTTATCTCAATAATTTATTTTGGAATGTTGCCTATTAGTTATACCTTTCCTCAAATATTTTATTCACTAAGGCAAAATGGCTCCCTCTCATTCTATAACAATGAGTTTATGTTAAGTATGCTTTCTCAGAGCAGATCTGAACATAAAAGCCCTATTGTATTGGACCAAAGGCTTATCAAGCGCAGCATGTAGTTTTGCGAAGTGGTCTACTGAATTCCTAGAGAAAATAGAGTGGTTGAGTATCTCTTGTGTAGAGAACAGTCCTCTGTTTGAAGGACTGCCTTTCTTTTGAAGGTGTTCCCTATTTGGAGGACTGACTCCAGTCCAAATCTGATGTAAAGGTGAAGCATCACTAGAAGTCCAAGCTTTCTCTTATTCTGTAGTATATCACCATGATAAGTATCATCCCCTGAATGTTTATCCTCCATGACTCTTGTCTAATACTACTTTTGTGAGCTGCCCCGAGGCTTTGTTTTGATGGGGGTGGCATAGAAATGTTTTAAATAAATAAATAAATAAATAAATTAAAAACTATAATACCCATTTTTAAATTGGTGGTTATCCCCTACAGTTTGTGATAATGAATTCCATAGCTTACATCAAAACCTCCTTTTTTCTATCCTGAATCTCTTACCATTCAAACTGATTGGATGTGTGTGTTTTTTTATTATTACATTTGTATACCACCTTTTATTCTCTCAAGGAACCCAAGGCAGATTACATAGTGCTTTTCCACTCCATTTTCTCCTCACAATAACCCTGCGAAATTGATTAGAGTGACAGTCAGTAGTTAACACAAAGTAGCCCAGTAAGCTTTAGGGCCAAAAAGCCCAGTAAGCAGACCTCCCAAGTTCTAATTGAACACTTTAACCATTCCTAGACTCCCAGTGTGGAAAAGAGATTGTGTATTACAGGAAGGATATTTCTCCTCACTTTCTATATTATATTTCAAAACTCCTTTGTAAATTAAAAAGAGCCAAGTATTGTAACACATTCTTTGTTGCTCCCGATTACTTTGATTGACCTTTTCTTCACCTTTTCCAGCTCCAGAATAGCATTTTTAATATGTGACACAGTGCAAGTGTGGTGGCACATTTGCATAAACACACTGCAGCCATTTGGCGATTTGATACATAGCACAAATTTTAGTTTGCAACTTTCTGGATGGACATTTTGTTTAAGCTATGCATCACTACCTCCAGATTCCTTTCCTGGGGACATTTTCATGCTGGATTCATTAATGCTGCCCACCCTGACAATATACCTTGGCTTTCTTCAGAATTGTTTGCACCACTGTTCACCACTTTGCATTTACTTACATCAGTCTTCTTTTGCCATTTCATTAACATTCACCATGTTTGAAGAGGCCATTTTAGACTTGTTTGCAATCCCTGTTTGTTTTTAGCATGCTGAATAATTTGATATCATCAGAAAACATGGCCACTTTATTGCTTCCCCATGGTTCTGATTAATTATGAAAAATGATAAAACTACATTACATATGTCATCCAACTTTTTTCATTAATGTGGTTGAGATATATTACATTGCCTTGGCTGCCTGAAGTCCAGTCAGAAGAAAATTGTTTATGGAAACAACAATAGCAACCATACTGCCAAAATCATGAACATGAGTTTGAGTGTGCTTGTGTGTGTGAAAGAGAGGAAGGAGGATATATATTTTGTTCTTTTCACTTCGTTGCGTTAAAAGAAGTGTCTGATTTTGCTGAATAAAACCCAACTCTTGTCTACAAAAAAATCCATATTTAGAGGAAATATGGGATATTTCACTGAATGTTTTATTTGCACAAAGGTTGTGTTAATTTCCTCTTGTAGTCATCCTCACTTCAATGGTTGCACAACATAATTGGCTAACAGAGATGCCACGTGTAGGTTTTGAAAAGTGCATAGTGGACACCATGATGAGGAAGTCATTTAATCTAACACGATGGATTTGAAGTGGAATTGAATAACACATTAGAATAATGATGTGGAAAAGAAGTAAATGAAAACACAGGACCATGGTTCAGCATGGCACTATAATTTGGCCTTAAGATTTTAATAATGGCTTCAATTGGATGAGGAAGTTCAGTGATTGTGTTTTGAAAAGATAATCTGTCAGGAAATGATTATAGAATGAGGGTCAGTGATGCTGTGTGGGCCATTAATAATGCCTTGATTCTTTGCCACTATTTCCTGCATAGAAGGAATACTATATGAATGAGATGTATGAAGTGCAAGTCCCACAATCTCAGAGGTTTATTTCAAAACTTCAGAGATCAGTGAGATCTTTGTGTTCCACCTTGATATGTTTTGTTGCACATATAAAGAGACAGCAAAGGGTAACGATTAATTTTGTGAAATCAAATGATTGAAGAATCCATCATTTATTTATTTGGAAAATTTCTAAGCCGCCCATTCGCCGAAGCCTCGGGGCGGCTCACAAAACATTAAAATATAATACATTAAAAATATAAAATGAATTACAATATAAAATAAGTCACCCTGGCCAAAGAATAAAATAAGGAAATACTATTAGCAATTAACATGATGTTTGAATAAAAAGGTCTTCGCCTGGTGCCGAAAAACTAATTACGACGGCGCCAGGCAGACCTCTCTGGGGAGCGCATTCCATAGATCATGTCTCAAAGATGTGTACATCTATTTTACCACATCCCCATATGATGGAAAGATGTCATCATAGCTTGATGATGTACCTAGAGTTGAACCAAAATTGATCAAAAGCCATTTTTTTCCTGAAAATAATTTTGAGATATTTCTTTTTTCACTTTTTTGGACAAGAAAGAAGGTCTGTAATTTCTCTTAATTTTCTCTGAATATTGTCCACAATATTTATTGTTTTATGTTTTGTGGCAGCCTCCATTCTTGTGCTCCCTACAATGGCCTGGAATTAAGTTAGGCATAAGAACATGGAAGGAAGTCAGTGTTAGTGATACTTTGGTACTTGGCCAGCTGCTGCTGGAGAGGCATCCTGTTTTTGCCACTCTGACCAAGGGTCTCTCTAGCATTTCAACATGACTGTGACTTAGTATTTCATCCAGGTTCCTGTAATACATCACACCACAGTGGGTTTCTTAAACCCAATAGTAAACTATGACTTTCCTCTTCCTCTTCTTCCTCTGGAGTACAAATAGATGACTTACTAAGCCATCCTCTGGTGGCTTACCCTGTTGCGTGAAACCAGTCAGTGTGCCAGAATGTGTATTGTGGAGAATACAAAATGGTGTCTAGTTTGCCAGGACAGATTTTGCTACTGTAGCATCCAAAAACATGAAACAACAAACTTTAGGCTAAACAAAGACATTATAATGTTGCTAGTGCTAACGAAGAGCCCTGTACAAGAGCTCTTGAGTAAGTTGTCTGAACTAGTGAGTAGGGACAGTGATAGAAAAAACTTCTTTGGTAGTAATAATAATACATCTTGCATGCAGTACTGGGGAGAACATATCAGAATGAAATAATAAATACTGTGGTCTTACCACAGAAATTAATTCTGCAGAAAAACTAAGGACAATTAACCTAGATTCAGACCCAGTGTTCCTTGGAGAAATTCTTCAGTGCAAGAAAATCTGAAGATCTGAAAATCTTGGAGAAAATCAGTATACTGGAGATAGTGATCACAGATCTTTCAGATGTTGTTGGGCTGCAACTCCTATAATCCTTCATGCATCCTGTGAACCTGCAAGTCTAGCAAATTTATTATGGCTTATGCCTCAATGAACCCCGTCTTCTTTATCAAGTGCACCTCTAAGTGTTTTTAAAAAATGGTATTAAAAATAGCATGCAAGTTGTTTAGAAATCATGATGTCTCAATTTCCTTATATCAAAGTATACTTCTGCAATTTGTGTTACTGCTATTTGAATAACGCTATTGTAATAGCACAGTTCTGTACTTATTATTATCTTGCTTTTCTATTCTACCTTTTCCATCTTCTGGAGAACCCAAGGCAACATACATAGCTCCACTTTATCCTCACAAGGTAGGTCAGGCTGAGTGAAGTGAGTGAAGGGCTCAAAGTTACCTAGGGAGCTTCATGGCCAAATGGGGACTGCGTCTCCCAGGTCCCAGGACAACATTCTAACTCTTCCACCCCACTAGCTCTCAGTCTGCTTCATCACTGCATCTATTGTCAAGTTAAGCTTTGAGACACCTGCCCACCTTTGCTATATTACTTGTAGTAGCTACACTCTAGTTTGAAATGATTGTATTTAATGCTGAGTAATTTCAATGATTTCTGTTCCATGTCCCATTCAACAGATGCCACTTCTGTCTCTGCTTGGTTCATTAGCACAATACACTGAGATTTTTTTAGCACCTCACTAACAAGCCCACTGGTAAAGCAGCATCACCATCTCTAGAAGCACATAGCTTTGATTGGTATCCAAGTATTGACCACACACAGCTATGTTCACTGTGGTTTGGAACATGACAAATCCAAAGTAGCCCCCATTAGATGTAGTCTATGTTTGGCTGTATATTCTTTTGGTGCTATATTAGCATGAATCTTGATTTTCTGAAATCTAACAAGCTATTTATGTTTTAAATTAAGTAAATGATAAAGCTGCCTGATCTTTGGGAACAAAATCAAAATATTATAAATCAAGAAGAAAGTCATATATTCAGTAGAGAGAGCTGGGTAATGAATTTACAGATCAAAGGTTTGTACCACAACAGCTCTTGTGGTACCTGAGATTTAGTGAAACTGGCCTTCATGGAAGGTAAGGCTATCAATTGCTGGCAGGCTTTAAATGATCTCTGGTGGCTGAGTTTGCATCTCTGGAAAATGTAAGTGGGTGGGCACTATGGCACTAATGTCCTGCTTGTGAGCTTTCCTCTGGCTTCTGTGTGGACCAAATGCTAGCCCTTCTGCCTGATCCTGCAGGGTTAACCGAAGCTCTCCTTAGCTTGAGCAAAGGCGTACTGACATTGGTATTAGGGTACTGATGTGCCAGCGTAACGTTGGACACATCTAGGTGTGTAGAAGAGAGGCAACAAGCTGTTTCACGGGAGGGGAGCAAAGGAGCCCCCCCCCCCGGAGCCCTTCATGGACTGGGTGTGTCAGAGCTCAGAGCTGTAACCACCCAATGTTAGGCTGTCTATCCATGTCCCTGACAGCATCTGATATCCAGGTAAAGAGCTGATTGGAGCTGCAGCCAATGTTTCAGCTAAGGGCTGGCTTTGTGGCACATGACCCTTTTCCTGCTGTGGGTATGCAGCTCCAACTGCCAGTTCCCTGACACTGCAGGTTCTGGCCTCAAGTATCAGTCAAAGAATCAGGAACCTGTGACAAGCTACACTTCTTGTCTTACAGTAAGACCATCATGGCAAGAGGGAGACCAACCTGACCCAGCCACAGTAGGAACAACTATAGAAAGCTGATCTTACCATTCCCTGCCAGAGAGAATTTCTGTAACAGCTTTATAAGTAAGAGCTGGTGCCTGAGTTTTGCCTTTTCCCCTCTCTCTCATCAATAACTTTCCTTTTGTGATTTAGGTTTTAGATTGTAATCCTAATACACAGATTATCTGTTTATTGAACTTTGTAAGCCATTCATGGAGTTTATTAGCCTGGGATGCATAGGATCAAAATACCGCAAATGAATCAATGGGCCACCTCAACTGGGAAGGCCACGTGAAGGAATGTGTGAGTCTGTAACCCAGTGCTGTTCATGCATGCAATATCAAACCATGGTTTGCTGTTACATTTGAAATAAGTCACATGTAACTGTTCCACTTTGGAGCCTCTGCCTGCCAGGGCTGCTTGATTTGTGCTGTTGCACAACACTATATTTTACAACTGACTTCCCTTTGCACAATGGTTATTGTGCAACCAAATTGTTAAACCAAATAGCTGCCCATTTGCCACTTGGAGGCTCCTTTGTGCTTGCTTTATTACATCCCACTCAATACTTTAGTTATCATGAACAACTTCAGGTCAGATGTTCAGAGAAACAGGTGTTGCTGAGAAGATGTGAAGACCTCAAAATACACATATATTCCTGCCCATCTCATGTTTTTGAAGGGGACTGGTTGTTGTTTTAGCAGCTATCCCAGCATAACGCTTCTTCTCATTGCCCAGGCAATTCCATTTAACTTCCTCAGATATTTGGTAGCCAAATTTTATACAAAGACTTTGCACCGCAGTTGCAATCTTGTTTCTAGCATTGCAAGCTTCTGTGAAAATGTAGTGCACACATTTGAAATCCCAAGACCATTCTCAGATATCTGGAAGAATCAGTGTAGAGTTGAGAATATTTTCATATGTTATCATGGTTGCCTAGGAACCAGACAAAGAGATTTAAGGTAGGGGGAGAAGGTGTAAAAGAAATGAATGAAAATATCATCACTGCTGACATTTGATACTCTTGGGTCACTGGATGGGGCTCTGTTTTTGTAAATTTTAAAGAAATGTGTTTTCCCTTTCTGTCAAACTGCTCTTGTATGCTGAGCCTTAACAACTTTAAATAACATTTGCCTCCAAATCCCATTTGGATAAAAAAGTAAAAGACAAAAAGGCTCAGCTGATATCCAGAAAGCCCAAAATAGGGGAGATAATTTAGGCAGTGAAGCTTAAAGCTTTGTAAACATGATCCATGTGTTCCAGTGACAACTCTCTTTACCATCTTTTCTGTACTGCTGAGTCCCTTGAATGAAAATGAACTATAATCCCACAAAATATATGTTAAAAAGACACACTTGCTAAGTATTTGCTGTACTTTTGAATCACCATCCTTCCATCCGATAGAGATGTTTAGAATGGAACCATCCACTGATTTCCAAATGAGTTCATGAGCGACAGCTGTGTTGAATATTTAGACAGCTAAGACATATGGCAATACAATGGCATATGCTAAGGATACCTGAGACCTTTCAACTTTGCATGCAAATAGACTTGGCAGACTGAGTCAATGAAGACTGGATGTAGAACAATTGTCATGTACTCAGTTTGGGAAAATAATGGCATGCTGTGGTGCAGCTCAGCAGACCATCTGTCTCCTTCTGTGTTACATGCTGAAGCAGAAATCAGTCTGCAAAACAAATATTTGACATATTGCATTATGATCTTAAGGCTGTCTTCTTTCCTATTAGGGTTTACTGTCAAGTAAACCCTAATAGGAAAGGCTACTTAAAGGACTTAAAAATGTCAAGTCCTTTAAGTAGTGATGGGTGAATTCCTCTCAGCTCAATTCAGAATTGGCTCAGTATTTATGCACTTACTATGGAAGTATTTTTGTGGGGGCAGAAGGCAGGGAAGAGACTTTATCTGTTTTCTGAGAGTCCTCACCAGGCTAGTAATGTTGGTTCTTGAGTGCTGATGGCACTGAGCACACCCCTGTGATTATACTGCCTCCTCAGAACAGGTATGTTTTCACTTGGACTGCACCCACCTCACAGCAAAAGCCAGGAAAAACTGTTTGCATAAGTGCCCCATTTTAGAAGACATGCATCCTTGGGAAATGGAAAGCTAAATGGGGAATCACAACCACAAAAAGCTCACTATTATCTGAGTACTTTATTTTACAAATTTTGATTTTAATAATATTATCTGAATACTAATAATTAAATATATAAATGATGTTTCAATTCTTTTACCTAGTTTTGAGTTGCATGAAATAATAGCTCAGATAATTGTCTAGACACCACTTAGCGAATTCTCAAAACAGCACATATGAATTTAGTTTCAAAACTGTCTCTATCAGAGCCATCCCATTGCAGAAAATAATCCATAATGTTTAACCTGTCATATACTCTCTGATTTGTATGTGGACAGCAATAAGGCTATACTAACAGATCACATCATTATGATGGGTAGGTTGATGTGGACTGAGAAACCCTAGTACTTCTTTAGTGGGGCCACAGCTGATGGAGGTCAAAACCCTAAATGCCAAGCATGGCACAAGTTTGTTCCTTATCACATTCTTTCCAAACATGGTGGTGCTCAATTTTTGTGTCATGATCCCAAGTATTTCTAATGATAGTAAACATTTCTAATTATTTCAGTGAGAGAGCTAAATATGTGCTACAGCAAGTTATTCTTCTCTTAAACGGTACTGATGTTGTCTCTTCAGACAGTGAAAGCATGAGACAGGCCAGTATCACTAGTATAGAACTAGTTGTGATAATCATCAGTATAGGCACTGGTACAGGCATATAGAAAGTGTACAGGTAAGCGGGGATGGGAAGCAAAATCTTTAGCTGCAGTGTAATTCTTTTAATTAGTTCACAAATACCATCCACTTCGAGGTAAACCTGACCTTTCCCTTCTTTCTATTAAAAGTGGATCTAGATCATCATGCCAATTCCACACTATATTTAATGGCCTTAGATTCTTGTATTTTTCAAGGAACCATGACATGAAGCTTTAAATGGAAGCAAACTACATAATACCCACTTACTGATACTGGGATTGCTGGACAAATATCTCAAAGAGGCTGCGCAGGATGGAGGTGTCATACTCCTTTTGTAGCTTTAATTAGAACAGTGATGTGAAATACAGGAACATAAGAAGTCTAGGACAGGTAGCAACCCTAACGAAGGTGTCTCATTAACTTCATAGAGCAGTTCTCCATGGGCTCATTGTGCTTGTAGGTGGTGTGCCTCATCTATCCGAAGAAGCAGCATTGATTTTCTGATTGCTCTTTACTGGCAATCTTCTTTTATGCTTGCCTCTATACCCTGAAACTACTTTTGAAACATTCTGGATCTGATGGATTAGGCACCCCAAAGGCCTCAGGTGTCACAGGGGTTGAACCAGAATGGGAACTGAAGGGCTTCCACTTGCATTTAGAAAAGTTGAGGTCCATCTTGTAGGTCAGCAAGTCAGGAGACCCCCACAGGCTCTATATTTCATCTTCCCTATATAAATGTCCAGACTTTCTCAACTTGGCAGTCTGAGCAATTTCTCATGAGGACTAAATTTTTTACATTTT
The DNA here is from genome assembly GCF_004798865.1 of Varanus komodoensis. Taxonomy (NCBI): domain Eukaryota; kingdom Metazoa; phylum Chordata; class Lepidosauria; order Squamata; family Varanidae; genus Varanus; species Varanus komodoensis. The sequence goes on from NW_025335438.1 coordinate 27,062,009, forward strand.
TAATTATATGGACTATCCAGCCCAGAGCACTTCCCAGGTGGCTGTCTGGGTTCCACAAAGACTACTAGGCACTGACATTTTAACTTCATTTCAGATGCTCCTTTCTTATCCTGAAATTGGGGTGCTTTTCACCTGACCCTACCAAGACCTATGGAGCCACTGGCTGGTGTGAATGAAACTCTATGTGGTCTGCCCAAAGGGGATCCTAGCCTATTTTCCTATGTATTATTTATATACCACCTTGGACAGGGCAGCTTATGTACAGAGACCTTCAGTCTAATTATGGCAAATCACTTCTGCAGAATCAATAATTCCTTGAAGCCTCCATAACTGCCAAAAGTTGTGCTTTTTGCCAGGTTTTTTTTAAAGTGCTGGCATCCCTTTGGAAGAAATGTCCTTTACCAAAGTAGGCACTTTATTACAGGGCAGTGGCCTAGGATTTGGGTATCACAAGGTTCTCTTGTATTTGCCTCAGTGTTCTTATTAGGCTGGACATTTCCTTAGGTATTATTTCTGTAATAATCATTTGCCATTTGTTTTTCATTGTAGGCAGTATCCCATGCCGATCTGTTGCACAGGTGGATCTGCTGTTTCCACAGTAGATCAAACTCAACCACAAGGAAAGGTCAGCAGTGCTTCCTTCCGCAAGACCAGCTGATCTGCCTTGTTCTGGAAATGAGCATTTCCACTAATTTGGGGTTGATTTTAGAACCATTAGATCCATGTTACATTTGCAATGGGTCCAATTGGTAATTTGGATTGGGAGGGTTGGATTGTGCCCAATGTTTCTACACTATACTTTATTGTACATCACATTTAGTATCCTGAGTTTGAAAAACAGGGTATGGATTTGAAAAGCAAGTAAAAATAATTACCTAAAACTAACAGAAAAGAAGCCAGAATAGCTGTTCTACTGTTGTTTTGTAGTGTTCCTTAACTGTTACAAAACATATGCATGCTTCCCACTGATACATTACTATTTAGTATGCAAAAATACTTAAAAATGTTTTTGACTGGGTACATGCATGGTTTTAGATATATATCCCATAATAATCACTGGGTGCATCCTTCTGGTTCTAGTACTTGACTCTCTTTATATTCCGTTTCCTAGTCCTAGCAGTCATCTATTCTCCCTCTGCATTTATTAACATATTTTTAAAATGTCAGTGACTGATCTGGCCTGATCCAAATCCACAATGAGTGGGAGGCTTTTCTATTGACGTCAGTAGGCTTTGGGTCAGGCCCTTAGTGCAGGCTTATAATGCATAATTCAGGCTTCTAATGAATTTCAGATGCATTTTTGTATTTTGCTGGTTGATTCTCCTCCCCAAGGTAAAGCCATCAGTGATGTTCTTTGCTGCCCTAGGACAACTTTATATTTATCCTTAGTCCTCTCTGAATGGCTTCTTTTCTTCAGATTGCAGACAATCATTCTCCTTAAAAATATAAGCAGTTCATTTCCTCTAACATTCCTTTCCTCTGCTCCATGATTCTGATATAAGTTGATATTGATATGGTCATATTCTAGGACCACCCTTTCTCTGGCCATCTAATCCACTTTTTTCCTTCTATCTTTAACTCTCTTTATTGCATGCACAAAATGGTTTGACCTCTAGGGTCCATTAACATTTCGTTCTCCTGCCGTACATCTTTATAGCCTATCTGGGATTTCAGTCCATGTGATTAACAACTGTGTGGAACAGCACAGTAGGGTCATGCTGTTGCCCCTGCTGTCATGCTGTGCTGGCCTTCCCCTTCCCAGTCCAAATGCCTGAAATGAAACCATAGCTAAATCTCTATGTGCTCTCCCACCTATGGATGTACCACCCCTCCATGTAGTGAAAAGTGAGGGACATGCCCAACAGGGGCAATCTCCTCTCTTCCAACACATTTGACAGGTAGTCATGTGAACTGAATGCCAAAATAAGGTTTCTTTTTTCTTGGAAGGCTTTTTGGAGGCGAATAGAATTGCATACCTTGTTCTAGTAAAATCTAGCCAGAGTAAAATTGCAGCATGGAAACCAAAGATGTGAATTTCAGTGCATCTCCAGTTTACCCTCCCCCTTGGGGCATGGGGGGGGAAGGGACATGCAGTTTATGCGTCTGTATGTATTCCAGGAATGGATTATTACTGCCTGGTCAAATGAACCCCTTTTTTTTGCTCTAGACTCCCCCCTTTTCCCTCTTTCTCAAATCAAATGTTTGTTGAACTTATTATGCTGGACACCCACCTTGGAAACTGCCCAGATAAAATAGGTTCAGAGCAAAGAAAAGTGTGTGGGGGTCATTTTACTTTTTCATTCTTCTACAATTTATTTTCTAGAAAGAATTAATCGTTTGACTGCTAAATTTATTATTGCACTTTTCTTATACTTGTCTTCCTTCTCTGTTTCAACTACCCACTCATCTGCTCATCCACTTACCTTGCTTAGTAGCTGAGTGGCAGAATCTAAGTGCCTTAGTTAAGACCCACACACTTACCACTTTTTTCAGAGCTCTTGTCATGTTAATAAAGTTGACCCACATTTACCCACCTTACAAACCTGCTTCATTATTTCTGGTTTTGACTGCAAACTGAAAAAAAAATTGCCAGGTTACCTTGCCATCTGGGCACATATTTACTTTGCCCCTTTACTGTACAGTGAGAGGACAGAGGACTTAATTTCCCCTAAGTCGCATCATCACTTAGCCAAATTTATTTGACATTTTGTGATGCTATACTATCACGTATTTACTAATTATATTTTAATCCATCTCACAATTGATGTTCTCTTGGCATATAAAAATTAAAAGAATAAGATACCACACAATCAGTGAAACATATAAAATATGTCAAAGAAGAATATGAAATACTATCACTCACTTTCACACACACACTATTCACGATTGGCTGCAATGCCAAGATGCAATATATTTTCATGAAAATCAGGCACAAAGCTCCAGCATAACAGGGGGATTCTTAGAGTATCCCCCCTGCTTTTGTCATTAGAAAACCACACATTTCATATTGCACTCAAACTGCACAAATATTTCACCAATCCAGAAGACCTATAAAAGAGCACAAACAGTTTGTCCCAGGTATGCTCCATTGGTTGGTTTTGCCATACATATATTTCAGAGACCTTCTCATGCTCAAATGGTCATAAATCTTGTATGTAGCCATAAGTAACAAGTTTGCAACCTGATTTGTCACAACGCTTTTACAACAAATGGCTGAAGATTAAAAGCATACTTATTACAAGCACTCAAGTGATGAATTAGATGTTTCAGATTTCATCTATATTTGTCAGGAAGTGTGGAGGTTGTTAATCCGCCAAAATATACAGTGATTTAATGTGGAGTTCAGGTTCAGTTTTCTGGTTCAGGATATTGTCACAATATTTCAAAGCAGCAAAGTGTGTCTCATCGATATGATAGGAAATGCAGTTTGTGATGAGAAAATAGGCTGAACTGTGGCAATAATTCACTCACAGGAAATCCATTCCTTTAACTTCCCTTCCTCTCAAATATTTCCCTTTGGAAAAAAAAACCTAAAAAGCAACAAACCCTGGTAAATGTTTAAAAGTAATTGGCCTTCAGAGATCAGTGCTCTGCCCTGGACATCTTGTGTAATTTGAGAAAAATTCTTGCAGTTCACATCTTATTAAAGCTAAAGTGCCTGGCTCTAGAGAAATTGATATTCCAATCCTACATGAAAATACATCCAATGTAAATAAATGAGAATTGCTTCCAAGTAAGCATGTTTTGGATCAGACTGTAAATTAAAATGGAGTCAATGAGATTATATTAGCAGATCTAAGAGCTGAGCTAAGAGGGCAGAATATCAATTTTCTTAATGCATAAACAAATAAATTCCTTCTATTTTTTAAATAAGATTTTGAGAGTAAATTGCCTATGCTTTCTACCCACTGGATACTATAATAGCTAATAGCAATGTTCTCACATAGCTTGCTAATAAGTAGGACCATCTTCTATCAGCAGCTCTCTTAAAGAAATGCTTTAATTCAAGTTAACTGGGACAGTGAATGGAGTTCTTATTCTAGAAGAGGGTGACGCACTGAAATTGTTGGGCACATCATGCTGTATAAACCATTCTTTGCAATTAAGCTTCATTTTGAAGTTCACTCCCCCCACCCCCTTTTCATCTGGGCTTCATAACTGAGTTCTCCTCAGCCTAACCTACTTCAGTGTGAGGATAAAATGTGAGCAAGCCTATGTGGATGTGAATGAGAATTAGAAATTGACAGATCTGTGTGTCTGCTCAGCTTCTTATTTTTCTGCCATTAACTTTGTTCTGAACCATTTTTATCAGTTTGCATCATTTCTTTAAAAGTTTTCATGAAAAATTCTTGTATGTTTCCATGAGCATTCCTCTTAATATATACATTCATATATTTCCCCACACACATTGTGTGCACATACATACTTTTCCAAGTGCATTCATCTGAATATAATGTACTTTTGTGCACACATTCCCCTAATATACTCATTTTGCCTGATGTTCTGCATGTACATTTTGTGTGCATTATTTTATTTGTGACATGCATTGACTAAGTATGAAAAATTCATTTCTCACCACAATGATCCAGTTAGTAACAAACCAGACACCAAACCATGTCATGAAACCTTGTTGAATTTTTGCCCCCATCAGATTGCTCATGTAGTTTTGGTGAAGTGCAGTTTTACATTCCCAAACTTATGATCATAATATGATCATATTGTTAAATATTATAATATCCTGTTATTAAAAAGTAGTTTTGTTTTTAAATGCACACTTTAAAATGTGCATTTCCCCCAAAATATGCATTTTCAACTTCAGTTTGGGAGCAGTGTGCACTTTGACATATATGCATATCAATGAAATTTTTTCCATTTTGAATGAATAATAAGACAAAACACGTCACAATTAAAACAGGAGGGAAGGGAACCTAGGATCAAAGTGAAGTCTGAGAAAGCTCAGCAAACTTGAGCATCCCATGTTTTTCCAAATATAATTTGGAACTTTGTAAATATCACCGTAAAACTGGATTTTGGCTCATGCCCAGGTTCAGAAAGTGTGCATTGGTAAACCTGTATTAAAATGCAAACCAAATTTCTCCCTCATCCCTAACAGGCAGAGTGATCCTGTGGCACAAAGCCGGTGTCTAGAGAACCATAGGATTTTTCAGATTCCAGGCTCCAAGGTTAGAAAACCTTCAGAGCCAAGGTTTTGTACTTGAATCTCTGTCCCCTGAGTCAGCCACCATCTGTGTCTCTAATGTTCTAAAGGCAACCTTGGAGAAGGGGTGTGGCTGGTGTTCTGGTGGTTGTTTAAGAGGAGGCAGGGGCCTCCAGAATACAATATACCCTGGCAAGGCTCCAGCCTCCTTCCCTCCCTGTCCAAAATGCTCCAGCTAGATAGCCAGAATCTCCTGTCTAGCTGATTTGCAGAGCTGGAGAAGTATGGAGTCAACGATCACTTCCTCACTCTTCCTGCCCTATGTAGGATATGCACAATCCTCTGAATGTGGAGGCTTATGGGCATCCCCATTTGGACTGTGCCCTAAACATCTGTAAGGGAGAAAGCACATGTATGAGATAAGCACACTATTTTTCATTTTGTGTGATGGTGGTTGTAGGGTTATGTTGTATTATGTGCAGCAAATTTGTGACTTTGTATGTGGTCCATTTTACATTCATCTCATCAACACAACACCGATTACTATCCACTGATTACTACTATTACTGTATCTTTGACCCTTACTTTGTAATAAAAGGAAATAACCAAAATACCAATTTAGAAGGCCCTGCTAATCAACATTCAGCGTTGAACACTAATGAGTCAACACTAATCAACATTCAGTTTCATACCAACATGTTTTGGTATGAAAAATGATTTTGCTTAGACAGTGACTTTTTCTAGAGATTATATCCTGAAAATGCTTGTGCAATGGAAACAGTCACAAGAATATTTATGGGAAGTGTTTGAATACACAGACTTTGGCCTAAGACTTTGACATTAAGTGTACTAATTTAAAATCAAGCTCTGTTTTTAGTTTTACGGCTTACTTAGTAAATTAGTGTGATGGTAAGCTTCATAAGGTGTTGGTGTTTATATGGAACTCTGAGTGATCAGACATTTTCTCATTGACTTTACTCTGAGGTAAAAAAATCACATTGGAAATATTTTCCTGACCTTTAGGTGAAATCATCAGCACCTACTTGTGTATAACTCCATTGGGTTTAGCCTAATTTTATTAAGACTGAGGCATATACATTCAATGGGCTGAATCTTGCCAAATTTCATTTTAGTTTCAAGTGTTTTAATTGTTCATTTAGGGTTCAATCTCATGGCTGCTAGAAAGATTCTAGATGGCCATTGGGTCCCAGTTCCAGCCTCAAAAACTCACTGAGCATTTGGAGCTCGGATTCTAAACTAGAAAGGCCTTCCCTTGCCTGGCAGCCAGCACTAAACTCTGTGACCTTGTGGATGGCATTTTGCAAGTGTTTGAGGGGCAAGGAGAGGAGAAGGAATATGTGACATCCTGGTGGTTCCTCAGCCCCTCTCCTCCTGTTCCTGGGCAAAACACTTAGGCAACTTACATTGATCATCAAATGCTTTGCAGGACATAAGAAATTCAGAGGTAACCTTCACTTCTACAGTCCTTCTACCATTCCTAAAATGCCCATAGTCCTCTGGTCTGGAAGGTTACAGGACACCACATTATATTGTACAGCCCACTATATGCTTACATCTTCCCTGTTAAATTAAATGGGACTTCAAGATGCTTACATATGACTTAATTTTATCCAGTGTCTACAGTGTAAATAAACTGTGGTATATACAAAAAAGGGCTATATATGCAATCTTCTGCACAAAGAAACATAAAATGGGCTGTAATCTCACAACAAAACAAAGATGAACAGTATGGCTAATTCTGTAACCTAGATGAAGTCTTAATGTTCTTAGTAATTGGGTTTGCATAGTTCAAGTGCAGTGTGACGGACTGTCCTGGAAGACTAACACTGTAAAGCTATGCATGTTTACTTGTAAATAAGTCTTACTGCGTCCAATGGCACATATTCTCAGCAAGTATTCTTAGGACCACATCCTCAAACTCTGAATAGAGAACTTTTCACAAGACATAATGCTTTTGTTAGTGCCCAAAATATGTGTTTTGCTATTGCCAATTTAAATCTCATCAATTTCCAGTGTTATGATAACATTAATTTGCTATGAAAATATAATAACATCCCTTGCAAGGATCACAAAGCAATCTTAATATCATCCACTCCGATTTAACTGTATAATATCTAAATTGCAGATTAACCGAGAAAGGAGTCATATAGTGCTTTCAGATTTAATTAAGTATACTTTTTTTCAACTCAGTAGAGGTGGTTATTTTCAAAGGATGTTTAATTGAGCAACAAAAATATGTACCAGGTTTCTTGATGAGTTGAATTCCATTTCTAACACAAAACATAATGTTTCAAAAATTAACCATCTTAAAATCCATGGGTTATATACAAATTTAGTCATATTTAGAAAACACCCACTGAAATTCATGATAGTTTGGCTAAATCCATTGACTTCAAAAACTTTAATCTAAATTGATGAACAGTGCAGTCTTATGTCTACTGATGAAAATGGCTCATTGAACTTAGGAAGTGAGTATACGATTTACTGTAAGACTGGATTCAATTCCATATGATTCAATCGCATATGTACATATAACAACAGAGATCCTTTGAGATTAAAAATTAGTTAATGTACCACAGAAGGAGAATTCTGTTAAGTTGAAGATGGAAGGGTTTTCCCCAATCCATGGGTTTGTACTAGGGATATACAGATTCTATTAAATCATTTTTTCTGTGTTTTTCAGATTGCCAGTTCTTTATTCTGTTATCTACTAATTAGTGGAACTATTAAAAAAAAATCATTTTACATGTGGTAAACGGCATTAGTGGTAATGTACAATTGCAAAAGACAATACTTTTCAGTTAGCCTCTGAGTTCCTCTGTATTCAGTTGAGAGCGATGATATAGCTTGATGAGGATTTTGTTTCAGTTTGATAAGAACTTGCCCAAATCTGCAAAGTTCTTCACATGTAGAAAAAAAAAATGTCAGAAATTTTAAAACTGAGAGAAAATAAACCAGATTCACCAATCTCTAATATTGAAAGATTGGAAAACAAATTTGATGGAATTAACTGAAATGTGCTACAAATTATGTGTGTGCAAATAGTACATTTTATAACTTTGTATAATATTACTTTGTATCAGACAAGTATGGAGAATTTCTATAGTATGGACTTTACTTCAAAATAAATATGTAATGAGCTCCCCAGAGAGGTCCGCCTCGCCTAGTGCCAACTTTATAGTCTTTCCTGTGCCAGGTAAAGACCTTTTTATTCAACCATCATTTAAATAATTAAGGTTTTTAGATGTTTTAAGATCTTTTTTCCGCAGTCACATTTTCTATACTTTTCTTCCTTTCACTTTTTCCCTTAGTTTTATGAAGTGTTGCTTTATATTGATTTAATATCTGCTGTTTTATCATTGTATTATTGTAATATTTTAAATCATTGTAAGCCGCCCTGAGCCGTTCATTGGAAAGGACAAGATATAAATGTTTGTTTAAATTAAATTAAATTAAATTAAATTAAATTTCATTCAGAACAAGGAACTGTTCCAAACCCAATTACAGAAATATCTTAGGTAAATAACAGCCTCAGCTATTGGTTGGCCTAATAAATAAATAAATGGGAGCCCGAATCAGTCCACTCCTCCACTAACTAAACAGATCAATGGTATCATTCCAGAAAACAAAATCACTTTTGTTTCCAGAATTTCCAGAATGTTTTCATCTTTAGATAAATCCCCTATAGAGTACAAGAAGCTTATTAGGAATAGTGAGGTAAGAATTGTTTCTTTATAAATGATCGTAGATATGCTTCTATATAAATAATAAAATAAAATAGTACAAATACAAAGAAGGAAAGAGGGGGGAAAGAGTAGCTAAAGAGCAATTATTGATTGTTAGCAATTCTTTATTATTCTGCTATTGCACAATTCCCAGGAAGTTTCAGCAACAAAATTACTATCAGTATTAAACTTTTGGTATTCTAAAATTAAACATCTTATGCTGCAGGAGAGTAGAAGAAAAGCCCCATTGGACATCATGTTAATAGGGCCATGTTTTTAATATGGCTGTTTAAGCACAGAGAACTCCATAGAGTAGTGAAAATCTTACTGCTATAGCAGTTTTATTGCTTCTTTGCACAGACCATCCTCAGAACATCTAAGTGATGCTTTTCCATTTAGCAATGTTTACAACTATGGAACAACAGCTATGGATGTGATTTTTTGCCTCTGTGGGTATCTAAAATCTCTACTCAACAATTAATGATGATCACATCCACTTTTTGTGTGTGGGGGTGAGGTCTGACCTCAGCTGTTCTTATTTCCTCAGTGATCTTCCCTTAAACACCCAGGAAGCATTTCAAATATATACTTGTCAAGCAGCTGCTGAACCTGAAATCTGCCCTGCATGAATCTGCATAGACAAATTAAATGACCCATATCAGGTTGTAGTGCTAACAAATTTTACCATGAAAGTGACAGGAAGCATATTTTCACATATCAAATTTTAATGAATCTACACGGGTAAATTTGTTAATGCTACTCCATCTCCATAAATTGCTGATTCAATAAATCACAGCTGAGAAATAGCTGAGTAATTACAGAATGATGCTTGAAGCAATAGGCATCTTATCTGCATAATAACAGACATTTGTCACAACCATTTTTAGCACAGACTGACAAATGTTAAACATGATTAATAGCACTAGTTCTCCAGAATATTTCATCCAATATATCAGAAGAAAAAGATATTTCAAAATATGAAAGAAAGAGGAAGCAGCAGTGGGAGGGACAGAATTCTCTTCTTCAAGACAACTGAAATGAGATGGAGCTTCTGGACAGTTGATATGCTCTTCAGAGCATGGTGCTTATAGCAAACCCATTCATTTTGTTTGGGCTTCTTCAAGGTAACTTCCTCAGTTTTCATAGTTAGCAATATATTATATATGTTTTGAAGAATTTCAGCCTTTAAAAAGCTCATAGTATATGATGGGCCAGCATTTTCTGGTGCAAAGCACTTGAGCGAGAAGGTAAGGTAATTTTTCCACATATATATGCAGAAACACACATTAATATTTACTTATTTGGAGAGCAGGTGGAGGAACAATATATGGCTTTATGACACTTGTACTTGCTTTTCAGTGCAGAAAGTAAGATGCTCCTGTGTTAGTTTATATTTCCTCATTCCTGTGACTAAACTTGTTCAGACTTTCAACATGCTTCACTTGGAAGGAAAAGCCTTCAGGTTTGAATGGGTCACATACTAATTACAGTGCCTTTGGGAAGTCACCACCTGATTGAAAAAGCAAGGGTTCTACCTTTTTTCCCAGCTCTATCAAACAGGAACAAGTGCATATTTTGAACAGGAAAAATTCATTTTTGTGCATATTTTTCAAAAGTGCCAATCTTTTCCCAGTTGACTAAAGTGTTAAAAAGCATTTAAAAACCATTCAAAGTGCATATTTGGGAGGACATATTTTTAAGAACACGTATATAATGCAGTTGTAAATTTGAGATTTGTGAACATTTCTCAAAAATCCTTCAATCTTTCCACCAGAAATTCTTTAATTTGAGAAACTTGGAAGTGGCATTTGGTTCCCATGGAAGGCTACTCATTAGTCACTGAGGTGTAGACATTATTGTATATTATGTGTAAATCTCCTTTTCATTATCTTTCTAGACCTTATCCAATATTATTGGCATGCAAGGAATGAAAGGCTAATATGAATGTCCTTGTTATATTGTTCCCCCAAAATAGACCACGATTTTGATATCTTTCAGATGTTTTGGATGATGATCATGGGTTTCTGGGTTTATGTGTCCTTAACCTTTGTTTGTTTCCATATAGATTTTAGAACTGCTGGCAAGCCTCCCAAATCCACGTGGAGACTTTGAAGTTTGTTTGTTTATCTAACAGATTTTTGTATGCTGTCCTATTATACAAGATCTCAGGACAGCTTACAATATTTAAAAGTTACCAGCTGTATGTAAGAAACAGCTTGAAGGCTCAGAAAGTCCCAGTTAAACACAGTATTTTCATTATTGTGTCTAGCTAAATCAGAGCTAGTTTATGGTTTAACTGACTTAAAACTTCAAATAAAAAAATATGGACCTGCAGAAATCATGTGAATTTCTGAGGACCCTGGAGAACTTTGGTTCCTAATTAGCTAGCACAAACGCTAGAATCAGGGTTGCATTGAGGTTAAGCATGGTTGCACACATCACCAAGGACCCACATCCCAGGAGGAGCCCACAGATGTGGGAACCTGGAGTTGCATCATTATAAGCTGTTTACTCAACTGTCTCTCGCTCATTGTATTGGTGACTAGGAGGAGCGGGAGATGCCAGAAACTTCTTGCTCACTGACTCTCTGCCTGTCAAGCTGGCCCACTGTAGCAATGATGAAAACGAAAATGAGGATGATGACCTGTTGAGAGTGTCTTGCCCAAGAGCCTTGAACCTCTTGAACTTCACAGTTCTTGAAATATACTGAAATGGGGCATACACTGTGTGTTAATGCAACTATTCAGCTGCTAATTACTTCAATAAAGCACTTTCATGTGTAGTTCCTAAACAGCATGTGTAGTTCCTAGCCAGTGCCATGGATTTAATTCATTCAGTGGCCAAAGATGGAGGCTCTTTTGATCCAGGAGATTTTTTTTTTAATCAGCTGAACATAGAGGATCAATATTTTTGTGTTTTTCCACTTCTTCTCCAGGCCCTTCTTTCCTCTGGTCAAGAAGGCTGAAAACCTTTCAACACGGTATCAGTGAGCTGCAATATGAGGGAGAATTTCTGAAAACTACTTACCTTCCTATTCTGCTTATGTTAGGCTCAGCTGTGTCAAGAGTCCTCCAACAGTGGAAGGACACCAACTGGTGACTACCCCAGTTTTCAGGTGGTTGATTTATTTTTAGCTTTTGGTTGCATCATTTATTTAAAATTATTATATCTCACATCTGAAACATGAAAACTGTGGTGATACATAATTTTTTAAAAGCAAGCGATATAGCAGTAATGGATAATAAAGCAAAACAAAATATAATTTCAAGAATATTAAATTTAATTACAATTAAATTAATTTAAAAGACAGCAGCAGAAAATCCACTTTCAATTGTAATGCCTCCAGCATTCCAAAAGGAATTTCTTAGTGGAGAAGGCAGAAAAGGCAGCCCTTTTGCATCATTAATATTCAATGTAATTTTGTCACTTCTGTCTTTTGCGTGCCACATTTGTTAATTGCTCCCAAAGTTGAAATATGGTTTTTAAAACATCTGAGTACACAAAACAGGACTTTAATTCTAGCTTGATCAAATATTATAATGAAGCTTATATGCTGATAAATTCATAATGTGAGTATATATGAATAACATTACTATTCGTTTTATTAAAATATAAACACAAGAAATACTGCAGGGTATTTCAGCATTGTTTGAACTCCCTAATAAATGATATGCAATACTTCTTCAGCTAAGTTATTATCATTCACTTGGAGAATTGTGCTTAGCACAACAAATGTTCAAATGTTACAACTCAGACTTCCATACTGTTGCTTCTTATGAACAGCTTTGAAGAAATTATGCTATATGATACACAATTCAACTGTCAAAACATTCCCTTCAATATAAAAATGGTATTTTTCAGTTGTATTGTGCACCAGTATAAAAGATTATAAGACCACATTCTGATATCTATGCTAATTCACTGCTGAGTCAAAAACTTACTTTGTATAAAGGCAACCCTTATCAACTCAACTTGCCAGACAACAATTTTGAAAGCCTGAGAGTTCACTCAACTTTACGACTGTAAAGTGTTGAGCCATAAATCCTGGTGAAGCTGTTACTCTTCACAAATTGTACAGTTTAGACTAGGAATCTTGTTTTTTTGTTGGTAGGCATGTTTAGAACTTACATAAAGTACATTGGTACTTTCTGAACTGTCCCAAGAGCTTCTGCTATTGGGCTGTGTAGAATTAGAAAAATAATGGCAATAATATCTGAGAACTCAACTTGGTGATACTAAAACAACAACACATAAACACACTTTTGTAATGACACTATTCTACTGCAACTGTTCTATTCCATTTCACAGAAAGCAACCTGATGAGACTCAAAGACAAGCAGCTTGGCCAAGAAGCAAAGTTCAAGGCAGATGGCCAAAGGCCAAATCACATATTCAGTCCCACAAGCACAGCAAAATGCGTATTTGACAGAAGGCAAAGTGGTAATGTTAAGAAGCCCAGAAAGAAAAGCAGAATGCACAGCAACATCAATAATATCAAATAAACCTGGAATAACAAACACAGACACAAAACCTAGGCATGCCACAAAAATTAAGCATACAAATACTCTCCCTCTCATATGCATACTCAATACTTGGAGACTGAGATGCCCATGTTTGTAGATCCCAGCACAGACTCTACACCAGGAGTCGGCAATTTGCTGGGCATCACGACAGAACATCTGGCATGGGAGGCATGGTTAGCCAGAAAGGAGAAATGCCTCCACCAGCTAACTCATCCCTCTCATCTCTTTTTCTCTCTTACACTGGATTACCAACCGTAGTCTCTCTCTTCTCCTTCTCTCTCTCTCACACACACACTGAGAGTTTTTCCATCATATATTTATATGTACACTTGCCTCAGAATGTCTGTGAAAGTCACCATAAGGCCTCGAGGCATGACTGAGACATGAAGACGATAGTGGCTAGATGGCCTCCCGTTAGTCTGAAACAATTTCACCTGCAAGTGTTGATTAGGAAATAAAAAGTGGAAGGCATAGGCACCACCAAGTAAGGTATGCAGAGGCACATAGTTGCTTATAGGCACTGCATAACCTGCATTTGCTTTCACTATAGAAAGTGATGTAAAAGGGCAAAAGAGGACACTGCAGAGAAGCATATTTCTGCACACTTTGGAATTCTGTATCTCTGGTTCTATGCAAATTTTCTTCAAAGTGAGGGAAAGGTTGCAGATGCTGGTCCTGCCCCAAATCCCCATGTTTGCATTACTACTCCCTCAGTTTCCTGGTATTGCCATGCTGGATGGTAAAGATTTCAGGGGAGTAGAAGTCTTAGCATGTCTAGGTGAAGATAAAACAAACTGTAAATGATTTTACAAAACTTCACCATTAGAGATTGGTGAGAATTTTGTTTATTTGTATTTTTGTTAAGAATTTATTAAAATTGGAAATATTCTTTCAATGGGGCAGAAGGAACTTGAGATTTAAATAGTTCATATGAGAAAAACAACGGTAACAAATTTATCCATCCAGGCAGAGTGAGTGCTTAGCTATTAATAGTCTAGATTTGAATCTTTGTGCATTCTCCATGAAATGCAAGAATTAAGGTATCCTGTCATTCATATATGGAGACTCTTCATCTCTGCTAACCTGTATGGGTAGAACAATCATCACTTCCTTAAAACCATTTAGTGGGTGTTATGTACTTCTAACCCAAATGTGACTTCCAGGTCTCATGTAATTTATTCCCAATTTCACTCCCAAGCAAGAACTAACAGCTCGATTTCATTTATTTATTTATTTAGAAGGCTTCTATGCCGCCCCATTCGCCGAAACCTCGGGGCGGCTCACAATAATAAATAAATAAATAAACACAGTATAAAACAATATAATATAATTTGAGTCGACCTGGCCCGGAAAATAAAATAAATAAATAATATTAACAATTAAAATAACATTTGAATCAAAAGGTCTTCGCCTGGCGCTGAAAAACAAATAACGACAGCGCCAGGCAGCTGTCTGCAACTTCAGTCCAGGCAATCAACTTATTATGCAGTAAACTGGCCTGTCATGAAGCCACCTTTTAAATAATCACTTCTCCCACTATCAGAAATAAAATAAATAAGACTACTATGGCTACATGGTATACTTACCCTGGTTTATTCATTTTCTAAAGATGGCTCATATATGCTATGTAGATGGGCAATATAAAGAAAGAGCCCGATATTAGAAAGGTAAAAATAGAAATGCTTTGTGGTCTGCTTTTAAAAATTACACATCTTCAAATCAATCTAGCTCCATGGCATTCAAAACTTTGCCCTGAGTACTGTGCAAGACTGACCCCTCCAGCTGATGAATGGCCACCATGGAACATGACAGGCTTCGTTCCATCTGGTTGTCATGGTGGCAGAAAGTCAAGGACTGACCTCATTGATCCAATGATAAAAGCAGTTAAGAAACTGTGTCTGTCTGAGTATTCTGAAAATGAAATGGAGTATTAATGGAAGAAAACTAAAAGAGGTGGAGAAGTAATTAGATTCAGTTGTGTTATAGCTGGGTTTCACTGGATATGTTAATTGCTTAAGTATTCTTCTTTCCTAAAAAAAAAAGGTAACACTCCAGCTGTGCTGCATTACAAAGCCGAGACTGACTGGTGCAGGACCAAACAGTACAGAAACGTTCTCAGTCACTATTCCTGAACTTGGAACCCTCTAGATGAGTTGGACAGTCACTCCACCTTCTTCAAAGTACACCGAGCTTGAATCCAGCCCACTTTTTATACTTTATTTGGGAGTAAGTATCAAAGTGAGTGGGACTCCCTCAGAAAAAAGGGGAAAGGAGATGGATGAAAGGATGAAAGAACTATATGGAAAAAGAATGGGCAAAATAAGCCAGGCTGTTTCCGCTCCTGGTTATTCAGGAACTTTAAAAGGACAGAGTAAACCTTCATGTTGCAGCCTGGTATCATTGTTCCAAAGGAGTATATCAAAGTGTACTAACTAGGGTGCAATCCTTTGCACATTCAGATGGTAAAAAGTCCTACAATCCCAGCACTTCCTTCGCAGTATTGGCTTAGGAATGCTAGAAATTATAAGACTTTTTTCCATCTAAAGTTGCATAGGACTGGACCTGAAATTGAGGATCACTCACTAGCAAAATCTGTGATAAGCACACATAGCACTTCAAATTCTGATGCTAAACATGTTTTATTTTAGTAAAAGCCAATGAAATGAAACAAATATACTTTTTATGTCAGTACAAATATACAGAGACCATTTCACATGCTTATTCAAGCTACTTGCAAACTACTTTGGTACAAAGCCTGTACAGATATCTCTAGGAAATTCATTGAACTCACTGGGGTATTACTAATCAGATTTATTATGGGATAGGGAGGTATAAGAAAAGTTAGGAACCCTGTAAAAGATGAGCAACTTCATGGACCTACTTTTTGTCTTACTGCCTTGCCTTAAAAGCCCCAAAGCCAAAGCTCAGATCAGTCTTGTGGATATGGTGGAAGAAGTGTGATGGATGACATGCAGCTTTACATGCCTTAATGCATTCTACATGGATCCTACTTTCTCCAGCACTGCTCCAGGTGGCAAAGTTTCATCACTGCAAATCCAGCCAGTGTGATAACGAAGGATGCTCCGCAAGGCAAATGATGTTTTTATGATTAGCTCAACCTTTCACCATACTATTATGTAAACCGCCATCCCCCCATAATTTCTCCCAGTTTCCTTATTGTCCTAAAAGCTTTTTCCTATATGTTGCCCATTTTATGCCTTAAGATTAAGGGAAATCAGGAAAAGAAACTACATATATGAAATCATACTTTTTGGTCTATAACCACTGTTTTAGTTAATGAAATGTACCGTAGCAATTATATTTCCACAATCTAGTGCCAAGATTGCTTGGCTAGAGGCTGTTCTATATTTTTGAGTGCACTTTTAATCCACACAGCATTAATGTGTTCCAAAGAATACTACTGTTGATTACAATGTTTTATGCATGTTCTGAAGCTACTTACAACTCATGGACTTAAAAGACTAATTGGGTTGAACAAGCTTGGGAATTTAAACTGTATACTGTACATCTTCCATTATTAAGTTCTGGACTGACCATAAGCATTGGGCCATGGGACATGTACAATAAAATAGTGCACAGACCATCCATAAATTTTTAGTCATCATAATATATAGAATTCCCCCACCTGAAGAAATTGTAGTAGTATCATTAGCTACTATCCTTATCATCACTTTGACACCACTGCCTCCATGTCAGCACTGGATCTGAGGAGGAGGAGGACTGTGGGTCCATCTGTTTCTATATAGCCTGAAGTGCCTGATCTTGCCTTATCTTGGAAGCTAAGCAGGGTTGGGCCTGGTTGAAATCTGGATGGGTGACTTAAATCTGGATGTTGAGAGCTGCCCAGAGAGCTCAGAATACTAACAAAACCGGACCTCATATACATAGAAGGAGATGTTATATTAAAGAACTCTCAGCTGAATACCTAAGGAGAAATGTATTACTTTCTGAATAAATAATGCATTAACTTGAGAAGTTTGCTTCTCTCTACTCCAGTTTGCCCTTCCTTCCCTGGTACCAGTCTACTGCTACCTGGTGGATTATTTATTTGTTCCACCTGCTACAAAAAACAGCTTTACAATCTCTGCATTATTTGAAAACAGTTTTAGGTAGTGTGGGGTTCAACTTATAGGTGTGAGATGGGTGATCTGAGAAGAAAAGAGATTTCAAATTTGAACAACAAAATTGTACAAGTTTACTAGAAAAGTATTATTGTTATGAAAAAGATTTTAACATCTGAATAATTATAATCCCCCTTGCCCCCTGCAACAAAAAAATTACAGCAAAGGAGTAAGTAAATAACCAGAGGAAACACAACCAGTTAATTCCTAACTAGACTGGGTCCCTATTTTCTCTAAACACTTCCAAGCAATTACGTATTGTCAGAGTTTTCAGCTTTTCCAAATTCATCTTCTCTGCAGCATTCAGTTTCTTCTAAGCTGTTCATTGTTGTTGTTTATTGTTGATACGTCTTACCAAACCTTTTTTTAGCCTTCTTCTACACTTTATCCACCACCACCTTTAACTTCAACTTTTATACGTCACAATATTGTAGTACTCTTGTAATTATTGTCCAGTCAAGAAGGGTGTTTGCCCCAAATATCTACAAGTGAGATTCTTGCAAACATTTCTCCAAAAAACTTTGCATTTGGTGAAACGATATTTCTCTCAGTGGAGATACTTGCACACCCAAGAGCTGAGGAAAGCTTCTGACCTATAGTTGAGATTCATGTTCACTTCCTTGCTTTATATACATACTGGCAACTCCCCAAGCACTTGATCTTTCATTTCCAGGAAAATGAAGAAAAATATTAATCCTTTAACATCCAAACTATGTACAAAATTATAAAACAGGTTTGTTTCTTCACAGTCTGTTAATTTCTGCCAGCAAAGCTAAACCTACCTACTTCAAAAATCCCAAAACCCAACAGCTCATAAGTCTCATGTATGCCTTGCTCTTTCTTTTAAAAATAAGTGCTCCTCCTTGCGTAATGAGCAGTGCATTGCAATACTGATGCCTGCAGTTCCATGCAGGGAGGAACTGTACTGAAGTGGGAAGCATACAAATATTTTTTGGACAGAGGAAGGCAAACATGAAAATAAATTAGATGGTGATACTGGATGAGTGGCTCCATTCCAGGTAGATAAAGCAAACACATGCAAGAAGGAGAATATTCATGTGGACAACCGGCACAGATAGAAGAGGCTTTCCTCCTCACATTCTGTCCTCCTCAAAGAGAGGGAGATAAGTGTGATGAGCGGAGGGGAATGCAGGAGGGCTTCCTTTCTTTATGTATTTGCTTTATCCACATATAGAACATCTGAATAAAGCTTGAGATGCCTACATTTTGATACTGTTACCTGGGAGTTCTTTCTTTCAGAATAACTTACTAAATATTGATTTATAAACGTTGGAATGTAATTTTGTTGGATAAAGAATGTAGTTCTCATCTGTATTTGTTAAAGGTGATTTGGTTTCTGAGATAATGGATTGAAGGGAAGGGGCTATCAAAGAGAAGTTGGTGTGTTTCTCCTGAACATATGGCTCAGTCTTTAATACAGCATATCTTAAATGGGGCTAGAGCTAATTAGGATATCCACACAGATTCAAGGTGAGACTTTTTCATGAAGCATATAGAAACATAGAAACAGGGTGTTTCTGTTCAGAAACATTCCAGCCAGCTCCACTCACGACATGCCCACCATGTGCATGTCCAGCCTATCTTTGAACACCCTCACTGATGGGGCCTCAACAACCTCCTATCGAAGTCCATTCCACACCCTCAGGGTCCTAACTATCAGGAAGTGCTTCCTGGCATCTAAATGGAACCTTGGCTCCCTGAGCTTTGCTCCATTAGAGCGCGTCCTGCCTTACTCTGCAGGGGAGAACAGATCTCTACCCATCTCCATGTGACATCCCCTCACATACCTGTATGTCATCAATATATGGTGACTTTAGCATAGAGAAAGACTGGGAAAGGTCTTGGCTTACCTGGAGTCTTAAAAAACTGAACATCCAGCAAATTCAAGCTGCCTTCTAGCAATAAATAAATCTGTCTAGTTCCATTTCTTTCCATTTCTCATTTTCACATCTTAAGTTGGTTGTCTTTGCATCAATTTTCAATTTTTAAATAATGCCCAAGCGACATATTCCTGCCTATGGTATGTGCTCTCCAGAGAGGTTCACCTGGCGCCGTCCTTATTTGTTTTTCGGCATCAGGTTAAGACCTTTTTATTTCAGCAATATTTGAATACGTTTTAATATTGTCTCTTATATGTTTTTAACTGCAGCCACTGTGGGTCTGTAATTTATTCGTGTTATATTTTACGTTATTTCATCTATGTAAGCCATCCTGAGGCTTTTGCGATAGGATGGCATATAAATATTCTAAACAAATAAATTTTGTATCTATGTTCATGTGCATTTCCTCCAACATGCACATTTCTCCTGTTTAACTGATTAAAAACACATCTTGCACAAGCAGTTTTGTATTTTGTGTATATGTATTTTGTGATGCCACCCCATTTTATTGCATGTTCCATGGCTGATTAAGATCAGCAATTTGTAACTCAGGAAAGTAGGGGCCAGTTTTGGGGTTTGAGGTATAGTATTAAATAAGCAGGAGCCAAGGGAAAACAAGATACCAAGCGGGCTTGACAAAAGGGGAGATATTTTATTTATACAGTGTGTCTTTTTCTACACTCTTCTAAATTGGTAGCTTTGACCTGAAAACTGAACGTGGAGAACATTCTGCCCAGCTCAACCTATATGGTCCTTCAAAGACAGCATATATTTATAAATACTGTAACACATATATAGATCAATATTAGAGCCATAACCATAAACAACCCAGCCAGAGCAGGCTTTTAGGCCATTCTGGCTATTTTGGGTAGGCTTGAATTCAAGAAGGAGGACCTGGTATCCCGAGCTACCTGTGTGAGAGAAGGATGAATGCTGCAATTCTTGCAGAGAAAAGGTCAGGGATTTCTCCCTGAAAAAGATTAGACAAAGCCAACCCATGTGGGCAATGATCCATTGTCCTGAGACATCTCATAATTACCTCATTCATAGCACCCAGCAAACTCAGACCAAGAACTCATCTCTTACCCAGAAAAACAGTGGTTAAGATCATCAAGAAGCAGTCATGCACAATTCTCTCTCTCAATCTCATTCTCTGGCATACAGTTCCTTCACTCTTCAGAAATATAGAGTAAAATTGGGATGCAACAGGAATGTTTGCTATTTCAACAACATCAGGTAAAGGCTTGCGCTTGTTCTATATATTTCTGATAAATAAACTTTTCTTTCATTTCTGACTGGTGTGTGTGTGTGTGTGTGTGTTTGAACCTGCCAGATGTGGCCTGGGGCAGGGCTGGATTGGAGCTCCCTCCCCCTCCCTCCCTGGAACACCTGCCGCGCTGCGCTGTGCCGCCACCACTGTTGCTACGCCGGACCTGAGGTGCGCCGCTGAGCTGGAGGCCAGCTGATGCCACTCCCATGGCCACCGCTGGGCCACCCTGGGGACGGAGGACGCCAGGGCCATGCCAGAGCTTCCGTCGACGGTGTGGAGGAGGGCGCTGCCATCTCGCCGCCTGGCAGGTTTCCGTGCCCCTCTCTGCTCCCCGCCCCGACAGTGTCGGTGACAGCAACACCGGATTGGGGTGGGGTGCGTGGGCGGGCACTTGCTTAACCCGCCAGACGCGGCCTGGGGAGGGTGGCCTCTGGCTGGCGGCTGAAGGGAGATGGCCAAAGGGCGGTCGCTGCTGTTTGTGACCGTTCGTGGCCATGCGGGGCTGGGCTGGCGGGGGGCTAGGTCAGCGGGTGGAATTTTGTATCGGGGGGGTAGATGAGGAGTTTTTACTGTTTTACAGTTTTATTGTGTTTTAATTTTGTTTTTATGGAGTCGTCCCTGGCCATGTTGACATTTGAGTTTCCTGGGGAGTGCATGGGCTCCACCTTTGGGGTGATCACGGGCAATGGACGTTACAGCAGTGGGGGCTGACACCTGTCCCTCCTTCTGGTTTTACCCCCAGCCAGAGGGTTCCAGGTAGTCTTGTCAACTGCCCCTCAGGCCTGACGGTGCTGCTACTTAATGCCAGGTCGGTCCACAATAAATCTTCCCTCATCCATGACTTGATTGTGGATGAGGGGGCCGACCTGGCTTGCATAACAGAGACCTGGGTAGGAGGGGGGAGGGAATGTCGCCATCTCTCAAATGTGCCTGCCCGGGTATCTGGTTTAGCACCGTCCATGCCTGGAGGGGAAGGGGGGTTGCTTTGGTTTACCAAGCCTCCATCTCCCTCACGGGACTTCCAGTCCCTTCGAGACCAGGGCTGGAGTGCCTCTACTTGGTGTTGGGTGATTGAGACAGATTGGGGATTCTGTTGGTGTACCGTGCACTCTTCTGCCCAACAGTCTCCCTGCCTGAGCTGACGGAGATCATCTTGGACATGGTGTTGAGGATGCCCAGGATGTAGGTCCTGGGAGACTCCAATCTCCATGCTGAGACTGGTCTGACCGGGGCGGTTCAGGACTTCATGGCCTCCACGACGGCCATGGGGTTGTCTCAACATTTCACAGGCCTGACCCATGAACGTGGACACACTCTGGACCTGGTTTTCTGAGGGTGAGGAATTTATGTCCAACACCCCTGTCCTGGTCAGATCACTTCCTGGTGAGGTTTGTGCTCAAGAGCAGCCTCTCCCTCTGTAAGGGTGTGGACCCGATTGTATGGGTCCGCCCCTGGAGCCGGATAGATCCGGATGGATTCCTGAAGGCCCTGGGGGAGTTTCTGGCTGACAAGACTTGTGCTCCTGTAGAGGCTCTGGGCAAACTATGGAATGGGGAGATGACTAGGGCTGTTGACACGCTCGCTCCTAAGCGTCCTCTCCCGCCAGGCAGAGCCCACTCTTCCCCTTGGTATACATCTGAATTGTGGACGATGAAGCAGGCCGGGAGACGGCTAGAGCGTAGGTGGAGGAGATCACAGGATGAATCTGACCGAACACACTTGAGAGCCCATTATCGAGCCTATGCTGTGGCGGTGAGGGTGGCGAAAAAGAAATTCCTCTCTGTTTCTATTGCCTCCTCAAAATGCCGTCCAGTGGAGCTTTTTCAGGTAGTACAAGGGCTGGTCCATCCTGACCCTAAGAAAGATCTGGTTCCAGCATCGAAGGCCCGCTGTGACAACTTTGCCAAGCATTTCAGGAAGAAAATCGCTCAGATTCGTCACGAGCTAGACTCTACTAGTGATTCAGAGGCTTCTGGGGAGATACCAATGTCGCCGTCTGGTCCAAAATTAATGGATGAATTTCAGTTATTGCAGCCTGATGATGTGGACAAGGTGCTTGGACAAGTACGTCCCACCACTTGCTTATTGGACCCTTGCCCATCTTGGTTAATAAATAACTCCAAGCACGGGATTGGGACCTGGATCTTGGAAGTGGTTAACGCTTCTCTGAGGGAGGGTCGGGTACCTGCCCCTTTAAAGGAGGCGGTAGTTCGACCGGTCCTGAAGAAAGTGTCACTGGATCCAGAGATGGCCACTAATTATAGACCAGTGGCCAACATCCCATTTCTGGGCAAGGTGTTGGAGCGGGTGGTGGTGGGACAGCTCCAAGCACTCTTGGATGAAACTGATTATCTGGATCCATTTCAGTCCAGCTTCAGACCCGGGTACGGTACTGAATCTGCCTTGGTCACCCTGCACGATGACCTGCGCAAGGAGGACAAGGGGAGTGCATCCCTGTTGGTTCTTCTGGACCTCTCAGCGTTTTTCGATACCATCAACCATGGTATCCTTCTGGATAGGCTAGCGGGATTGGGGGTCGGAGGCACTGCTTTGCAGTGGTTCTGCTCCTATCTCAATGGCAGATTCCAGAAGGTGGTGCTGGAAGACTATGGCTCTGCACCATGGCAGCTATGTCATGGAGTACCGCAGGGATCCATTTTGTCCCATTTGCTGTTTAACGTCTACATGAAACCGCTGGGAGAGTTCATCAGGAGGTGTGGGCTGCGGAATCATCAGTATGATTGATGAATCCAGGTGAGGCAGTGGCTGTGCTGAACCGATGCCTGGCTGAGGTAATGGGCTGGATGAGGGCCAATAAACTGAAGCTCAATGCAGACAAGCCAGAGGTCCTGTTGGTTGGCGGATCAGGCTTCGGTGAGGGTGAATTGAACCTAGTCTTGAACGTGGTTGCACTCCCTCTTAGGATCAAGGTCCACAGCTTGGGAGTGCTCCTCAACCCAGAGCTTTCACTGAAAGCTGAGGTGACAGCGGTGGCGTGGACCGCTTTCTTTCAGCTTCGGCTGATCCATCAGCTGTGCCCCTACCTGGAGAATGACTGCCTGGCGACAGTGACACAGGCGTAGGTGACTTCCCAACTTGACTTCTGTAACGCACTCTACGTGGGGCTACCCTTGAAGACGGTCCGGATACTTCAATTGGTTCAAAATAGAGCTGCCAGGCTGCTGACGGGGACTGGGCATTATGTTCACATGACTCCAGTCCTCCGTCAGCTTCACTGGCTTCCCATTGAAGTCTGGGCCCAATTCAAGGTGTTGGTGATGACCTATAAAGCCCTTAACGGCTTGGGTCCTGGTTACCTGAAGGAGCGCTTACGTCCTTATATGCCCACCCGCCCCTTGAGATCAGCGGGAGAGGCCCTTCTCCGGGAACCCTCTGTGAAGGAAACTAGGAGGGTAAGTACTTGGAGGAGGGCTTTCTCTGCGGTGGCGCCCAATCTATGGAATGCGCTCCCCAGAGAGGTCCGCCTGGCGCCGTCGTTATTTGTATTTTAATTGTTAATATTATTTATTCATTTTATTCTTGGGCAGGGCAAAATAATTTATATTGTTAATTTATATAGTTTTATTATATTCCATTTATTTATGGTTTGTGAGCTGTCCCAAGGCTTCGGCGAATGGGGCGGCATAGAAGTCCCCTAAATAAATAAAATAAAATAAATAAAAGCTGGGATTGTTCTCTCTGGCCACATGTGTTAACCCCCAGCAAAAGATCCCAAACCTTTCAAGGCAATCTGGAGGTCAAACACCTCCTTTTGAGATGTATTGATCTCCATGATTACCTGGTGTACCAGTACTATCCTGCTAGTGATGGATGACTCCCATACAGGTAGGAAAAGTAGTGAGAGTGGTGAAAACATACAGGTAGGAAAAGTAGTGAGAGTGGTGAGTGGCATTGTGTAGGACTCTGCTTCAATTAAAATTCAGAGCTGAATCTCTTCCCCACTGACTTAGTGAACTAATATATCCTTTTCTCCTGTGTTTGAGTAATGTAGTTCCAGCACTAATGTAGCTCATTGTTGTTGATGCTGCAAGTAAATGCAGAATGGCCCATAAAATTGATTGTAGCAGCAGTGCAATTTACAAAAAAAGTTAGGATGAGTTGTTTATAGCTTTACGAGAACCTGCCATGATGAGTTCTTGCAGGATGCCCAAGTGGAATCTCTCCCCATTTCTCTCTCAATGCTGGACTTGGATCTAAAAGAGTGTACAAAGTAGTTGCACATGTTTTCTCATGTATTGGAGAAATAAAGGTATTGCTAGAATGGAACCTAGCAGGAGCTACATGCTGTATAAGTCACTCCTTTTCTCCTCTATGCCCTTGAAGCTTGTAGTGATCTTTGATTGAAGGACCATTAATGGGGTAAACAGAATTGTGGAAAGAACAGAGAGATGGACCTGGCATGCAAATTCCTCAGAGGTCAGATCCAGGCCTTACTGGTGGTCAGTCAGCAGATCTCCTAGAAGCAGACCTGTTTCCTGATGCTCTAAGGATTTTAAAAATATGTCTCCACACATAAAATGTTTCAAGGAAAAATATGCACACCTAAACCTGAGCAAGCCTACTCTTTACTTCTCCTGCTGTTATTGACACTCCTCTCACACACTCGGCTAGGTGCACTTCCAAACACAATACCTTTCAGAAGTTATGCACTTCAACTCCAACCAGCCCCAACCAGCATGGTCAATGCTAAGAAATGTTGGCCCTGCAGTCCAAACATCTGGAGCGCTCAAGGTTGGAGAAAACTATTTTAGTGAATGTTTGCTAATCCTTCCAAGATACAGAAAATCATTCTTGAAAGAGTCAATGGCACAATAAAGGCACTGATAGCATAAAATGTAATACACACAAATTGCATGTGTGTATTGTAGCAGTGTATGCTATGTACACACATTAAAGCCACAATTCCTGTGCCTCTTTATCCCCACACACTGGAAAAAATTCCTTTGGATACCTATGAACATAACCATATTTCATGACAGTCTTTGTAAATCCCTTTGTTCTTTCTAGATTGCAGCGGACAAGATAATGCCAACTTGTGAAACTCATTACCATTTTCTCCTATCAAATATGATCTTCTCAAACTCCCTTTTTGGATGTATTGCACAGTCTGAAATGAGAGTTCCTTTATATCTTGAATGTCCCTCCTGGCCTCATAAAAATAATCAAAGGATTCTTATTCATTATATGAAGGATACTAGCAAATAGGACTTTGACGGGATATGTTCTCCATCTGTTATTTATTAGCTAGTAGTGACTGTAGAACACAACACAAGGTGGGACCACCTTTTTATGAGCAGGAATTTTCATTGTCTTAAAGCAGGAATTAAAATAAATTCCAGAATTCCATGCAAAAATTTGGAACAACAGCTCTTTTCATTTAAATGTTTTAAATATTCTAATACAATAGTTGACAAACAACAAAATATGTACATTTCTCTGCAGTATAACAGTGCACATTTATATTTTTCTATGATTCTGGAATCTAATAAATGGAACCAAGAATTACCAAAGACCAAAGGTATCTGCTGTCTTTCTTTTTTTCTTAAACAGTTTAGGCATTGATGTAAAATAACACATCTAATCATGTGAGTTACCAGTTCAAGCTCTCTGTTTTTATTATAATTCATGTGAATCTTAGTTGTTGTACAGCAATATGAGTAATTTTATCCTATGAATCATTTTTTACATGTTAAGAGCACTGTTGTATCTTTGGATGTGTCCATCATAAATGTTAAAAGCATCAAATTTATTTATCATGGTTCTAATGCTTCATATTGTCGGTTGTTTAATCTTTTGTAATTTTCTAGACATGTAATCATGCCATACTTAAAAGCTTTTTCTCTTAAGTTTGAACATAACTTTATCCTATTTGCAAATATATTGCTGATATGATTGATTCCTCAAATGTCCTGTTTGGCATAGATGGTTTTCCTGAAAACTATTGGTTGGCTCAGACTGCTGTCCTATACATACTTACCTAGGAGTAAGTTCCATTGTTTTATATTAGACCATGCAAAGTTATCAATCTTGAATGGCAGCTAAGACATGTAATAAGTACATTTTTAGTAGACATATTAAGATAATTTCAAAAATGTTATTTTTGTTCTAAGTGGAAGTCAGAGAACATCACTAAATCTTTATTACAACAGCAGGTTACAATGAAGGTAATCATTTTACAATTAAAAGCAACCCTTCAATTTACAACATAACATAAAATGTAAAAACAGTAGCAGAAAACAGTAAAGAGCAGCAATCAAAATGTTTGAAAAAAAAGTCCAATTAAAACAGCAAATTAAAATAGCATACTAAATTCCTTCTTAAAAAGGAGGTTGCTCTTAATTTCTGGAAGGTTATTACTGAACAGATTCTCTCTTTTGAAAGAAAATTCCAGAAGTCATGTACAAAACTATCTCTGTTTTCTCAAAAAGTTTCAACAGACCTTCCCATGTATATTATACAAGGAGGACAGAGAGAGAATTACTGAAGAAGCAGAAGAAAAAATATAGTCCATGACTGTAAAGCTGAATTTTGCATATTTTGATTTATTCAAATTTAATGAACCCAAGAAAATACTTTGAATGTTTACTTTGCCCATGGCTGATTCTAATTAACCTTTCCCACATTCACATGCCTGACAAATGCAGAGAGCTGTCGTGCTAAGTGCTTTCTCACCCATGATTGACTTTAATTAACTTGTTCTAGGCTCAGAGTCCTGGTAAACTTGGAAAACTTTCATTTAATTGCCTTCTCCCATCTTTACTTATAACTAAGTTAAATACTGGTATGCGAACAATGTAACTGCATTGAAAAAAACTAGGAAAAGACAAACCAGTTTGTTTGCTTTTAATGTACCTAATTCACTTTAAGATAATAATGATCAATGCAGGTTTCATGTTGCTGTTGCAGATTAAAAAAAAAATCAACCTTGGTATACTCTTGGAATACAAAAGTGCACTCATTTTTACAACTCACCTTCTCTGGGTTTGAGCAGTCTTACCTGGAATAGATCCAATAAAGAGTAAAAACAATTGGCATTAATTTAATCATGACTAACATCCCAATTATTTTAATGGATTTGCTCTAAGACTGGCTCTGGCCCTTAAAAATACAGAATATAGTCATGTAATTCTAAGTACTCCAAAAACACTCAAAATATGCCAACAATACTGACTGCATGTTTATAATTCTGATTTTTTTTAATGATTCCATATGGGATCAAGAACTGAATTGATGGAGCTATATGGTATTAATTTACCAATGGTATTAATTTACCATTAATTATTATCAATTTATACAGTATTAATTTAGTTCCTTTTTCTTGTTTTAAATCATGTTTTACCACATTGATGGCTTTTTATCAGCTAAGTTGGTACAGTTGTATAATTTATGTTGTGCTGTTTTCAACAGCAATTGAAAACATAATTCTCAAATGGTTCATGCATTGATTAATTTATATTTATTTAGATGCATATAACATCTTAGCTACTAAAATACAACAATTTAAAACAAAAAGAACATTAAAAACAATACAGAAACAAAATAACACCCCCAATTAAATAAACATGTTAAATTGAAAAGTTTAATCTTTACACCTTTACAAAAGGTGAGGGGAAGAACGCTTTATTGAAAGAGCATATTCCACATGCTGGAGGAAATTGTATCATTTTGGTATCTGAGAAGCAGGCCTCCACAAGTAATTGTGTTCTCAGACGTGTTTCTCCTACAGATATTTTTACCTATACAGCTTTTCAGTGGGACAGACAGTTCCCTGGCCACATTCTCAGCTGAGTTGATTCAGCCTTTACATGTTATTTAGAATCAACATACTGAACTTTGCCCAGAAAGCAACTCACAATCAGATAAGTTATTTCAAGACAGGTGTAAACAGTTTCAGGCAAAAACATACTAACAAATTAGCCCAAGTGACCCTGTGGAAGTTATCAGAGTAAATATGTATTAATTCACAGGACCATGGTGTAAATTAATTACCATATTCAAAGAACTCATCGCTAACCAAAGTCATCTTAGTTGTTATTATTTCATCATAAAAAATTTGAT
Source organism: Varanus komodoensis (assembly GCF_004798865.1). Classification (NCBI taxonomy): domain Eukaryota; kingdom Metazoa; phylum Chordata; class Lepidosauria; order Squamata; family Varanidae; genus Varanus; species Varanus komodoensis. Next base: position 27,090,828 of record NW_025335438.1, read on the forward strand.
TTCTAAGTGCACAAGAACTTAAAAGAACCACACCAGTGAGCAATGTATGGCAAATTTGTATGTTCTGAAATACTAGCATGGATTTCTATTATGAATGTCATTCTAAGAAAAAGTATTAACTGAAAGAGAATAAAAGATTTTAAGAATGACAAATCAAAGCTAGGACACAGTAGAACCCAGACAGCTTAGGTTCCAAGGGAAACAGCTGGACCACAGGAAGATACTGAAGTTAAAAGGGAAGTAAAATTGGATAGGGACATTGGAAAGAAAGATTAGATTACTTTGATCTATGTTCCGAGCAGAAGATGATTGTAGGGCACACCTATGCCTGAACTGATGCTTTCAGGATAGGAGTCTGAAGAACTTAGTCAAAAGGTAGTGATATGAGAGTAATTTCTTGACCTTACTGGCATCTACTGTAACATCATGGAGTGTGTATTCTAATACCCTTTGCACTCCATGCACCCAAGACTATCAGCTTGGAAACTTATGTGCAGTGCATGAAGCAAGGTGCGTCACACCCTACATCTCATACGGATAACCACTTTGCTATCTAGATGGAGGGATGGGAAGGAGGCTGGGGTGTCATTTTGATATAGCATGAACTGCCAGTCCCAGTCTATTCTGGGGCCAATTTGCAACACTGGAGACATAGCAAGTATCGTTCTTTCCAGGCCACTGCTAGGGGATGAGGCAGGGATTCTGTGTTAGGACACCCAGTTCTGAGGACAAACATGTTTAGAACTGATTCTCTGGATAATTTCCACCCCCACACCCAAAAAAAAAAAAAAAAATTTCAGAAGAACACAGGACTCTTGAATCAGAGAAGAAAGTTCAGCCAGTCCTTGGAGATGCTGCTATTTGAAAATGTGCAAGGAGAGCTTCACTTTCAGAAGAAACAAGAAATTGCATGGCAGGCCAATGTAAACAGATGCAGTTGGGAGCAGGGATATAGACAGCAAATACTGGATGAAAGGGTAGTATTCCAATAACTTTGAAGGAACCTTGTTTCTGCACTCTAGACTTTGTTCCTAACACCTTGCCCCTGTTGCCTTGACTGAACATTTGTGAACAGCCTTGGACCAACCCTTGACGTTGAACCTCTGCTGAATGCTTGGACTACTGACTGGCTTAATTAGACTTTGGGCTAGACATGGAAACCTTCTAATCTATGCCCTGGAAGGTTCTAGTGATTATAGCCACTTTATCTGAAGGATTATTTCTTAGTTTCTGTGTTACTCATACTTGGACTGTGAAATAGATGACTGAATCCCTGGATTATTATTTGGATGTTTACTGAGCCAGCCATGTGAACAGGACACAATGGCTCCAGAGATGACCTCCCAGAGAATATTGGACTGTAAGTTTTGAAAAAATTCTTATTTCCATTAAAACTGCACTCTTCATTAAAAAAAACAAACCATGGCAGATAATGACAGCGGCACACTGCACTCAAATGTATGAATTGAACCTGTAGAAATATTTAAAATAGGAAATCTCACATTATTCAGTATCACTCAAGATCATATTCTGTTAGCGTATAGCTTCAGAAATAGGATTCATTCCATGCTACAGAATAGTACTGGAAGGCAAAATTGTAATCTTCCTTCCTTCCTTCCTTCCTTCCTTCCTTCCTTCCCTCCCTCCTTCCCTCCCTATGTGAAGGGGAGAGGTGGCATTACACTTGTGTGCCTTTATTCAAGTTATTGATGACAAAAGCCTAGCGATATCTCTCAAATTTAATTAGTTCCATTTTATATTCTGGCACTTTAACTTACAGTTGATCATTCCCTAAATGATCTTCTATGTTTATATTTAATGAAAGCAAATGGCTCCAACAATTGGTGATTAATCAGAAATTTGAAAAATGAAGGAATATTTTTTTTCTTCAAAGAAAAATAGTAATTTCAATAGGCGTTTGTCTATGTCATTGTGTGAAATATGCCAAGTAAAAAATGTAAACTGTTATTTTCAGTAAGAACATGTGAGCACATTTCAATTTTTATAAATATGACAATGATCCACCCATGACTTGGTGTTTGATTTCTTTAAGCAGATATAAATATATACTTTCCTCAAATATTGGAGAATGAGCTGTTCAGTGCATTGGAAAAAGGACTCATTAGCATGTATGTAGGCAAGATACACCACACAAAATAATTGCCCATGGCTCACTGAACTTTTAGAAGGCTCTCCTATCACTGAACTAGGTAAAGGTCACCAGAACGTTGTCTTTTTGATTGGGATGTGTTGGCATTGTAATGTGCTACTATCTCATACCCAAAGGAAAACTTGTTTGCAGCGGAAGATCCTGATGTACCTATGGAGCACCTCTCTACACGAGAAGGAGAGGAAATTCCTGTGAATGTAGGAGATGGCCTGTTGCTTCTTTTACAGGTTTAAATCCTGGCTATCTGTAGGTAAAACTCAGTTTGTGGTATGCTGTACTGGAGAAATAGGGGAATTAATTCTTTCATTTGTTCTTTCTGACCCTTTTGCATCTCGAAACAGTGCTCTGGAGAATTGAGGAGACCCTCAAGAACACCAAGGGAGATTATTTATTACTTTCTTCCAGCAGGAGTTTCCACTGCATTCTGGTCCTTCCTATGAATGGAAGGAGCTTTTTATGGAAGGCTAAATCTAGATTCATCCTATATTATTCTGATTTGACTGAAGTCATTCTTCTTTGCCAAAGAGGGAAAAAGACACTGGTGCAAGAAATGCAAGCATATATGCTGAACAATACTTGAGTCATGCAATGGAAATAAAGGATACGGGAAAACGGGACTTCTCTGAACCATTTGGAGAAGGGCCATCTCTTTAATTTTAAGTCTGCTACTATATTTTGATCTCTCCTAGCACTCTCATGTACCAAGAATGCAATTTTCTTACTAGCATAGCAATTATTTATGGTTAACTAAACCCTCTGAAATTATCAATTACAAATTACAAAAATATTTTCCTAACCTTTCCCTACATTATTTTTAATTTCATTTCTATAATCTCATAGCTGAAGCTCTCTATGTAGTTCACAACAAGATATAAGAGGATGTATCAGGGGAAAATTTAAGTTCAGCATAATCTTCATTGGGGTGGCTAAAGCTCAGTGCTAGAAGTACATGCTTTGCATGCAGAAGGCCTAGCTTAGGTTTGTGTTGACAGTAGTGGGCTAACTGAGCAATGTAAGCAGCTGGACTAGCATCAAGGGTAGGCATGATAAGGTACCTTCTCAAGTCACACAGTCCAGCAGGGGCCCATTCCCTATGTTAAGAGGAAAAAACTCTGGGACAAGCCAACTTTCTGTGTCTGAACCATGTATGTACTGTACATGTTTGTTTTATCTTTGGAAGGAAGGAAGGAAAGAAGGAAGGTTCAAGTTTCTCTCTTTTCTGAAGAAATGGCCCAAAGGGATATGGAGATGAATTGAATGGCTTGAAATGACAAATGTTCAGTGCACACTGGCACCAAATAAAACTGATGATTTATGAGCTGTGTAGGAAACATACCCGGATTCTCAGCTCTCTTGATACATTTCCTCTGGTCACTGAATTGTGACTCATTGGCTGGTTTCAGACAACATGAAGGATAGTGTGGGAGTTGCCATATTTTGTTGCTGGGTTATGAATTGTAAGTTGTTTGTAGGTAACGAACCATGACTGGTTGATGCACTTGCCCTCAGGTAACACAATAATCCATGACTCCATAATGTAATAACAACCAACACTTAAACCATATTCAATCCTTGGGTTACCCTGTTGTCTGAACCTACTAAATGTTCAACAGCTCAGTTCTACACTTGTCCAAGATGTGGAAATTAAAAAAAAAAAAAAAAAAAGCTCTACTTGCTTTTCATCATAAGTAACTAACTACTACTATAATTACGCACATTAAGAACAAAGTGTGAGATTGAGATAAATTAGCAACATTATTAATATAGGAGGGCCTCATAATTGCACAGGAACCTGATATGAAGTTCAATCCCACCACTATACACACACAAACACAGAGAGAGTTCCCGTCATGCTGTTTTTTTCATTTCTCTGCCTTTGAAATATACAGTAATAGAATTCTGTCAACTAAAAGATGCATTAGGCTCTTACTGTTGGATTACAGGAGGCCTGGATTCCACAGTGCCTGGAGTGATAACACACAACCTTAACACTGTATTTCCAAGTTTTCCCCCACCCCCTTCAATGTCTACCGTTTCGTACTTTTACTTTCTGATAAATGAAGCTGTGCTGATTAGCAGTCACTGGATGGTGGAATAAGCCCCACAGGACAGAGCTCAAAAATTATGCCCACAACTCTCTGAATCTGAAATATTATCTTCTATCAACAGTATTAGTATGTAAGCTTGTTCAGTTCATTTTATGCATTCACACACACACACAGTTTCTGCTTAGGTTTCATGTTGCTCATTCTGCTGCAGCAATGCGAACAGAGAATTGTGCAGGTAAAATAGTGCAATATGTTAATTGATGCTGGATAATGAAGCATTTCATTGCAGCCCCTTCCTTGGCTTTCAATTGTGAACAAAGTCTTGTCAGGGACTCTTCTTCTTGGCCCCTTCATCTAGCCAAAGGTCTCAGGTATCTGATACAGCATCCTGATAATTAACCAACCCAACTGTATCCCCATGCAACCTCTTACAGATTTTCTAAGCTTTTATTCTTATGCCTTGTGGTACATACAAAAACACTTAAAGGACAAGTTGTGTGGACAGGAAACGAAAAACTGAATGAGATACATTTCCATAACTTACTTGTGTATTAAGGTCTATTCTTGTGCAACATTTGCCTATGGAACAGAGCAGGGGAGGAGTGGGGTGGGGGGGGGAGACACCTGGAAGATTTGTCTGAACCTATGTCTTGTTCTGTTAAAGAAGCATACATGACTACATCTCCTCTTTGTTTTAAAGGTGGAACCTATCATATATTTATACATCTGAATATCCATCATAATTTAATACTGTGGGGAATGTATCCAATGACTCCTGCCAATTCTTTTATGTCTTGCCAATTCCCTTCCACAAGTATTGGATTCCACTGCTTTTGTCACACAAACAGGGTTTAATGCTTAAACAATAAAGATTTAGCACTCCTTAGAGAAACTCCAAAACAAGTGGCAATATCTGTTTCTGGATCAGATCTTGTGTGAGCTTTCTTGAGCTATCCCATTCCAGAAAGGCACATTTTTGTTTATTTTGGGTTGCTGCTGGAAATGTGGAATCTCCATGCCACAAGCAGTGGGCACACTTTTAGAAGGAATCATCAGGATGAAAAAGAATCAACAGGTGCATAACCACCCCATTAGATACTTCCCTGAGTGACTAATTAGGCCATGAGCCTCTTCTCTACACATATTTTATCTACTCAGAGCCAACCACATTCAGCTGTAATTACCTGTCAGGTGAATGCAGAGCTATTTACCTGCACTTACATGCAATGCAATGTTCCTGTGTAGAAATATGATGGCTTGAGAGAACCATAGAAAACAATTGTGCATGGGAAGCGGGAGACATTCCACCAAATGTTTCAAATGTCCTTGAAAGCAACTGACAAATACTCTCCTCTGATGTTTCCATTTTCTTTCCTGTTTTGTCTTTCCCCTCTTTACATCTCTGCCCCTATGGTCAAGTATCTGTCACTCTCTTAAATCCAATATTTTCAACAGAGGGAGAAGGCTAAATCTGCCTCAGAAGTCTATCCCTCCTGGTAATTTTCACGTACATATATGGCTTGTGTGCTACACAACACCACCCACCTTACAAAAGAAGACCAACTTCATAATGAGAGCCAGTGTGGCGTAGTGGTTAAGAGCACGGGAGTGGGACTCGGACGATCTGGGTTCGAGTCCCCGCTCAGCCATGGAGCCAACTGGGTGACTTTGGGCCAGTCACAGACTCTCAGCCCAGCCTACCTCACAGGGTTGTTGCTGTGGGGATAAGATGGAGGAGGAGATGTAAGCTGCCTTGAGCCCTTTGTAGGAAAAAGGCAGGATATAAATAAAAAAAAAATAATGTGAGAACCATGGTAAATCCAATTAGGAACAAATCCCTGGAGAAATACAGCATTCTGAACAGTTAGGGGGAAAAAACTGTGCAACTCTGTTATCAAACAGAATGTAACTGGGAAAGAATGGTATTCCCTCTTTTTAAGCATGTGCTTTGGCTTGGTATGATGCACTTCTGTGCCTGGGGCTAGCTATGCACTTTAGCATGCTTGGCAGGATCCATTAGCTGACAGGGAAAGAGTGCTGAAGATGGAGGATGTGTCACTTGATTCATCTGGGTAGATTGAAGTTTTTCAGCCTTGACTCTAGGTCCCTTGCATTCTTCAATTCCTTTGTGAACTGCTATTCTCATGTTGATGCATTTTTCTTATGCATTTGTGGGAAGCAAGGGCATTAAATCATTTTGAAAAGCACAGAGCATGTAAAACATATGTCTCTGGTCCACCTTTGTATCTTTGGACAGTGGAGCATCTGTATCCCGTGGCAACAAGGATTGCATGTTTGCCACATTAGCAATAACGATGGCTACATTACAATGCTGCTTTACTCAAACAATACTTTTCACAAGCATCCCCTTGGCCTAGAAGTGTATGCAGCAGGCCTATACCTTCAGAGTGGAGAAAGCCTTTAAGAAAGACATTTAAATCATGCAAATACAATTCCTTCTCTCCAGTCAAATAAATTAGTATTTCCCACACAGAGCCTGCCTGTCTTTTTAGCATTATACCTCTTTCATATATTCATGATAGATAGTAAAACTCTGTGAAATATTAATCCCCAAACTGTATCAGAATTCTCAGCCTAAACAGGAAGATCATGTCCCTCGGAGCCTCAAAATGACACAGTCTGAATCGCATTAGGCATTTCTGTTCTTGTTTCTGTTTTAAGGTGCCAAGATCTAGAGGAGAAGCAGCTCCTATTTTCCAAAAGAGAAGAGCTTCCAGATTGCACCAGATTGGCCTATACCAGCTCTGTATGCAGGGAAATAGTCACTGAAGGCACTTCCTTCACATGCCAAGATGCTTGAAGGGACAGGGAAAATTCCCATCTGATCCAGTCATTCTATTGCATTTTTAATGTGTAGAGTAAGATTTCAGAACTGTAGTCCTCACCAGGGTTGAAATGTGCCATGGAAAAAGCAACTGCTCATAATTTTCCAGTTGTAAACAAGATAATTAAAGCAATTAAAGCAATACCTATGCAGAGGTTGTGAACCATGCCCTCAGTTGCCAAGTTGGGGTGGAGGAGTGGAGCTGTGCTTGTCACAAAGTTCATTTGTGACAAGTCCAGTTATGTCTGACTCTAAGGGGCGGTGCTCATCTCCATTTCATAGCCGAGTGAGGCAGCATTTGTCCGCAGACAGTTTCCATGGCCGTGTCTAAACACCGAAGTGCACGGAACGCTGTTACCTTCCCACCGAAGAGGTACCTTTTTATCTACTTGCATTTGCATGCTTTCAAAATGCAAGGTTGGCAGGATCTGGGACTGAGCAGATTCGAACAAGCGACCTTTCGATCAACCAGCCCAGCAGCATAGCAGATGCTAAATGGGCAAATGCAAGCCAGTGTCATTCTGGGGATTCTAAGAATGGGTGAATATGTCCATATCACTTTCTCATTTTTGTCATTTTTAGTTTTTGCTTTAATATATATTCCTAACCATACAAAGTCTTCTCTAAATTACTCCTAAAATTTGCATTTTTAATATATTTTGGCTCTGTTAGCACTTCTCCCAATCTAATGCATTTTGGATGTTATTTTCATGAGTATAAGCATCTTTGTGCATGCAAAATTCAAACATCTGCAAATTCTGAAGGATAACTACATTCCAGTGGGTGTATTGGCTCTGTGAGCATTAATTAGGTGGACTCACATTAATTTGCAAATCAGAAGGGTTTCTACCTCCATCCCTAGCTAAACATGATTTTAACAGGGTGGTCTTTGGCCAGTCATCTTTACCTATCAAAAGTGGATCTTGTAAAGATAAATTTGAATAGGAAAACTATGTACTCTTACTTATACAGCTGAAAGCAAGTAGAATATAATATAACATATAATGGTTAAAGAAGTTGCTTCTAGGTATTACAGTAAAATGAAATACAGTCATTTTTCCTTTGTTTATACTCATAAACAAAGTTCATAGATAAATTTTCAATTTGTTAGAATGATCTGCAAGATCCTTAATCAAGGTTCAAAACATTATCCACAGCCCTGTTTTTTGGACAATATCATAAAAACCTGGACTTTAGTAACTAAGACAGCAATCCGCTTTTTCCAAATGCAGCATTGAGATCTTAAATTGGTGCAGCATTAACTTGGTGCAGTGATGTCTTTGGTGTCAAAGAGAGTCATTTTGTCTACCACATAAGCATGAAAACCAGGCTATTTTACTGCAGTGCGAAAGGTCAGATGTTATTCATGGATATTTCATCACACCATTTTAATTTACACCAATAGAAAGTAATACATTTTTCTTTTTGCCTCTTCCTTGGAGCATAAAGGTAACATCTGCTCATATGTGACAAAGGAAACCCCCATATTTTGTCATAGTGTTGTAAAACTGTAAAATAGGTAAGAATTACAGTTATGCATATCCATGGTAGTGACAATTCTCTTGTCACTGCTACCATTTCAGGAATCATTGAATAAATTAAGTAAGCTGAGCAGTCAGCAATGATCACAACACTGGCAAATTCTCTAAGTTTGAATACTATTATGTAGAGAGAGGTTTCCAATAAAATTATTGTATTCTTTCTCAGTATGGACTTGTATAAAATTCATGAAATCTCAATGGTCAAATATGATCCTCCATCAACCTGTCTGTGCCGGCATGATCTCTGCTTAAACTTCAAAGAGCTTATGTAACACTGCTGAAATTCCTATTAATTAATAACTTCCATCACTTTATATCAATAAGTATATGGAAAACATGAGCAAACATGAGTTAAACATTACATCATGCACTTTTTTCTTTCGTAACCCATGTGCATTGCTCAGCCCTGCACCCACAAATTTTGAGAATGGGGTTAGCTGCTGGATGTTAATATCTGGAGCTCCAAGGTGCCGTACCTGCCAGGTTTCAAGGCAGAAGAATGTAGCAACGTATGCAGGTTCCCCTCTGTGTTCTAAAGAAATATTGTTTTCTGCAAGCACTCCCCTTCTAAGCAATGTGCTCTACACCCAAGTTCCACCTTGGGAGACATACGCCATTGCAGGCACTCTGTCAGATGAGTCCATCCTGCAAATGGTTTGGATACTCTAATTGGGAGCTAAATTCAAACATATCCTACCCTTCTGGATGTGGGGGAAGGGGTAATCAAGGTGGAGTGACTCTATAATTGCTGCCCCTCATAAAGGTCAACAGGAAGGGAACTCTGAGGGAGGGCCAGGTACCTGCCCCTTTAAAGGAGGCGGTAGTCTGACCGGTCCTGAAGAAGGCATCATTGGATCCAGAGATGGCCACTAATTATAGACCAGTGGCCAACCTCCCATTTCTGGGCAAGGTGTTGAATTGGGTGGTGGCGGGACAACTCCAAGCTCTCTTGGATGAAATGGATTATCTGGACCCATTTCAGTCCGGCTTCAGACCCGGGTACGGTATTGAATCTGTCTTGGTCACCCTGTACGATGACCTGTGCAGGGAGAAAGGCAGGGGGAGTGCGTCCCTATTGGTTCTTCTGGACCTCTCAGCTGCTTTCGATACCATCGACCATGGTATCCTTCTGGATAGGCTGGTGGGATTGGGGGTCAGAAGCACTGCTTTGCAGTGGTTCCGCTCCTACCTCAATAACCAATTCCAGAAGGAGGTGCTGGGAGACTATGGCTCTGCGCCATGGCAGCTATGCCATGGAGTACTGCAGGGATCCATTTTGTCCCCTTTGCTGTTTAACATCTACATGAAACCGCTGGGAGAGGTCATCAGGAGGTGTGGGCTGCGGAATCATCGGTACTCTCATTTTCCACCAATCCAGGTGAGGCAGTGGCTTTGCTGAACCGGTGCCTGGCCGAGGTACTGGGCTGGTGAGGGCCAATAAACTGAAGCTCAATCCAGACAAGACAGAGGTCCTGTTGGTTGGCGGATTGAGCTTCGGGGAGGGTGAATTGAACTTAGTCTTGAACGTGGTTGCACTCCCTCTTAGGGACAAGGTCCACAGCTTGGGAGTGCTCCTCAACCCAGAGCTTTCACTGAAAGCTGAGGTGACAGCGGTGGCGTGGACCGCTTTCTTTCAGCTTCGGCTGATCCATCAGCTGCGCCCCTACCTGGAGTACGACTGCCTGGCGACAGTGACACATGCTTTGGTGACTTCCCGCCTTGACTTCTGTAATGCGCTCTACGTGCGGCTACCCTTGAAGATGATCTGATACTTCAATTGGTTCAAAATAGAGCTGCCAGGCTGCTGACGGGGACTCCGCGTTATGTTCACATGACTGCAGTCCTCCATCAGCTTCACTAGCTTCCCATTGAAGTCCGGGCCCAATTCAAGGTGTTGGTGATGACCTATAAAGCCCCAAACAGCTTGGGTCCTGGCTACCTGAAGGAGCTCTTACGTCCATATATGCCCGCCCGCCCCCTGAGATCTGCGGGAGAGGCCCTTCTCCGGGAACACTCCGTGAAGGAAATTAGGAGGGTAGGTACTCAGAGGAGGGCTTTCTCATTGGTGGCGCCCAATCTATGGAATGAGCTCCCCAGAGAGGTCCACCTGGCGCCGTCGTTATTTGTTTTTCAGTGCCAGGCAAAGACCTTTTTATTCAAAAGTCATTTTAATTGCTAATATTACTTGCTTAATTCTTCGGGCAGGGCGACTTATTTTATAATGTTAATGTGTTTTATATTTTTAGTGTTTTATATTTTAATTGTTGTTTTGTAAGCCACCCCGAGGCTTCTGCGAATACGGCGGCATAGAAATGTTTAAATAAATAAATAAACTTCCAGTGCCAAAGCACCATGAGCTTGCATAAAATTGGGTTGCCCATAGACTTGTGGCTGTGAGCTGACATAATATACAAAATGGTATATGTCCTGCTCACTAATCCACCAATTTCATCCATTTTCACTGGCGGTTCCTCCAGTGTATTTGAGGTCTTCTACTGCAGTAGGCTGGTGGTACAACTGATATTTCTCCAAGATAATGAGGTTTCCACAACACTCTATAGGTGTCTGGCTCCTGTCTAACTCATTGAAATGGAGGAAGTTTCCTCCTAGCAGAAAACTCCACTCATGTGTGCAACTTAAAACAACCTGCCGCAAATCAAGGCCAACCTGAGGAGCTCAGTCATAGGGATACCTAATTGCCCTTCTCAGTGATCCCTTTGACCCTATCCTGAGTTTTGTCTTGATCCTCAAGTCTCCATCCCCATATTCTGACTATCCAGAACAAAGGCAGTATGAGATTCATCAGATCACTGGAGGAATGCTCATTTGACTTCCAGAAAATCTACTATCAAGAGTTTACTCAGGAGGAATGTTATAGAGAAGGAGGGGAAAGAACCAGCTGAGGACTCACAATTTCCTTGCGCAAATCCCCTTTCCAGCTCCTCCAACTGTGCTGTTTCATAAATGGAAAGGGATTTCATGTAGCTTTTCCCCAGGTGAGGATCATGGAAAATATCCATTCAATCAGTGGATCTTCATTAATGGATCTCACTATTAAAGCATAATCTTATGCAAGTTTAGGCAAAAAAAGACCAAATCAACTGATGTGCAAACAATGTGATGCATACAATACATTACTCTTCAAAACAACCAAGGAAAATGACCACCAGTAACACACCCATTCTTTAGGCCCCTTTTCTGTCCAATCTTGCATAGAATTCTGACCTAAATCAATTTAATTATCTTTTTCCTCAGATGTGTGTTGCTCAAAATATATGAGAGAAAACATTAAAAAGAATGTCCACTTTGTAGTACAGCAGAAACTTCATCTCTGAGTGAATAGGATCCAAGCCCCCAGAAAATAGATGAAATCACGGAGAGTAGTAAACACTACATTCACTGGGATTAGGCATTCAGGAGACCCACAAAGGTGGAAAAACCATAAATACCTCTAGCAAAAAAAGTGAGTACCTCTAGAGTCTTTGTGCCCATTGAGAGATAAAACACATGAGTGAGGTTGGCTAGTACTGAGACAACAAGCATGGCATTCTCAAACAGAGTGCCTCACTAGAGATATTTGCATTTTCCCACTTTTGTGGGGTCCTGTGCCCCTAACCCCACAAATGTGCAGGAATGGCCAACTGTTCTTAGTGAGACAGCGTATACAAGGGTCCTCCTGCATTTGCTAGTAACAATTGCTACATTTACAGCTGTGATCGTTATTTAAAATCAAGTCTAATAATTACAACAAATAGGTTGACATTTAGTTGCTCTTTGTTAGGCTCCTGGGATCTCTTGATATGGGCGAGAATCCTCAGAGAGCAAAGCAACAGTTCTACATTTAGCTAGCTAGGAAACCTCTGTGCAGGTGTTTTGACAAACAAACTGCTAATTAGTCTGTCAGTGTTTCGGAAGTTGGTGTGTTTTTATTTCCTCTTGAGGTAAATGGTAGATGGAGGAAGATTTAGCTTCTATCTGACAAGATTAATGGAACTTATCAGGCTAAAGACTAGGAGACTTATTTGTTGGGTAGGTTTCTTCACTAAGAGGTGACTCAGACATTCAGCCCCCCCATAGGTAGGGATGTATGAGAAGTGAATTCCAGACATTTCTTATTAAGCTTTACCCTGTTCACACCTTCCAGTTGGAACACAGCCTTGGACATAACCTGCTGTCAAAATCCATACATGGGAGAGACTGGTGACTCCTACATTAGTGCAGCATTTATTCTGATCTTCATTGAAGCTAACCATGGTTTTGCTACAGTTCTATATTTACTGCAGCTCTATATTTTACTCTGGATCCAAAAGCACACTTAGGAGTGTCATTTGCATACTGGAGGAAGACACAGGAAGGCAGTGTTCCCAATGCCTCATTTATTTATTTATTTTTCAATTTATATCCTGCCTTTCTCCTACAAAGGGCTCAAGGCAGCTTACATCATCTCCTCCATCTTATCCTTTCCCCTAAAGCCCCTTGTATCTCTTGACATATTGTTCTAGAAAGTTGCAGACTGGCTATTCAGAAGGCTGAAGGCTGCAGTGGGAAGTGAGAAGCTGGAAACAGAAAAGACCATGTCCCCAGTGCCTGTCCCAGACTGGTTTTGGTATGATTCCTTGCATGGGCTTCTTCCTTTTTCTGTAACCTACCTCAAAAACTAATATTAAGGGACAGTCATACATATTTTAAATAAATAATAAACCATGATTGCCACCATAGCTTTATAACATTTGAAATATATATCCATCTACTTTTTCTTTACAAGCAATTTAAATATGATTATTTATTTAATTTATTTAAAGGTTTTTATATGCCGGCCCCTTGCTACATAACTTCGGGATGGCTCACAGAAATAAATAAATAACACAGAAAAGATTAGAATAAGAAAAGTGAAAAAGGATTCAGCTTTGAAATGCATTGTTATATTTGCTGTTTTCCATTTCATATAGTGCCATGGCAATTGCATAGAACTGTGAAACTCTAGACTCTACATCAAACTGGTCACTTAAAGGTCCCATTCAGCATCAGTTTATATCCCTGTAAATCTCATTGCAACACAAAAGTACAAGGTTCCATTAGCAAAACATATAGGGATTTGAATGTCATGAAATGTCATGAAGTGATCTTGTGCATGTCTACTACATGTCTGAAAATAGCATGGCCCAGAAACAGATTGGTCTATCTATCCATACACTGAGCTCAATAGTTCATACTATTTTCAGACATGCTCATTCATCCCATGTCCACATCAATATTCAATTAATATACATGTGCGCACATGCACACATTTGCATTTTTTAAAAAATATACATGCTGTACATTTTAATAATAAAATGCACAGTATTTATAGGTATCTTAGTACATTTTAAATTTTTGATGTTTTTTAAGTTTAGAATTGCATTCAATTCAGAGAAGTGTAAAAACTGCAGAAGAACTGTGTCCTGATCTGCATATTAGTTTAGGAAGCATGCATCACAGTGGTTCATGGAAAAGGCACTCCAGTTTTCCCCACACCAATCTCCACTACACATCACATACTACATTTTCTCTAGATAACTATTTTCTGCCATCTAAATTTAATGCCAGAGAAGGAAGGACACTGAGGAATGGCTTGGAACCTCTTCACCAAATCATCAAAATGCATTGATATAAATTTCAAAAGGGAGTCATGAAAGACTGAATAATGCAATTGATTGATTGATTGATTGATTAGATTTGTATAAAAGCCACCTGCTAGCATTATGCTTTCTGGGAAGCCATTACAATAAATATATAAAAATATAATTGCTAGTTAGTTTCCTGAAACAGAGCATCTTCATGCTTGTAGAAATGAAACATATGGTAATATAATGCGATATGTATTTGTTAAGTGTTGTGAGAGGTAAGCACATATTGTATCCAAATATCTATAAATATTAATACTGGTAATAGAACTAAGGAAAACTTAAGAATACACATAAAATAATGTCCTATGTATCTCTCTATGTATCTATATAAAGTCATTGTGAAAAATAGTTTTGATATGTTTAAATTTTAAGTGCTCCTGGGAGGCAGAAAAGCATAGGCTGAACTCAGCTAGAATATCCTGAAATAGATTTAAGGTGCTTTTGTACACAAATTTAGACAGAAAAAAGATTTGCAACTCCCAGCATCCCACTGCTGCTTGCTTCTCCTGGCATCCTGGCTCCCAGCTCCTGTCTCATGCCCTGGAGTCAACCTCTTTAGCAGGAGCCATGGGGATAATTGGCTCAGCAGCACTGCCCCTGCTCATTCTGAATCATCTAAAATGAAAATCCTGTTCCAAATTCCAGCATCTAAACTCAGTTTAACTGCCCCACAAATATTTTCAAAAACAAACAAACAAAAAACTCCAAATAGAATCATACACTCTTAGAGTTGGAAGGGATTTCTAAGACCACCGAGTCCAACCTCCTGCTTAGTGTGGGACTCCAGTTAAAGCAGCCCTGGCAGATGGCTGTCCAACTTCCTCTTGAATGAAATAATTCAATTTTAAATAATGAAAATGATCAGTTTACTGTCAAAACTATTTAAAGCAGGAATCAGGCAAGTCTCTCTTAGGAGAGAAGCCTACACCTCGACTGCATCACTGCCTCTGATTTTGACAAAATAGATAATATGACTTTTGTAGAATTACTAATGATGGTTACTGTAAACAAGGAGTAGTGTCTTATTTTAAAAGGTAAAGTAAGATTAGGTTGTAAGGATTAATTAAGACATTAAAGTACTAAGTAGATAAAGAACGGATTCTTTTAGGAAAGCCACAATGTAAGTCAAAATGCATTTTGGGTTGCTTATCATATAAGATTCTTCAAGGGTTTAAGTTTTCTTAAAGTTTTGCTTAACAGTTAATCAAATATTTCTATATTAAAGAATTGTTAATATAAGTTTGCAAGAAGTGAGCAGGTCTGTAAAGGACAGGACATTCTGGAGGTGATTTATTAATAAGGGCACCATAAGTCAGTGATGCCTTGACATCAAGTAACAACAAAACACAATAAACTAGTTATAGTATGTTATGATCAGATGCCAAAGCAACAGCACTGCCAGAAAGAAGTATATAATTTTAGGACTTACCTTATCTAAGAGAATTAGATATATCACCTCACTTATGTGTAATCACTTAAAAATATTTAGAAGTAATTAAATGGTGAGAATGTGAGCCCAATTTATTGACACTTAGATTGTACTGGTTATGATTTATATATGAGGTAAACTCAACAATATTGCATTAATATGTTCAGATGTGAACATATCCAACCATCTGAAGCTCCTTGCTTGTATACTTTTCAGCTAGTCAGCTTATATAGAATTGCATTAGAGTTACGGCTAGGGATGGATGAGAATTTCATTTTGGATAATTTAAACCAAGTATTTACCAAAAATTCACCAAGTTCTTCATATTTGGAAAAATATAAAAAGGTATGATTTTTAAAATTCAGATGAGAAAGTAAAACTGAGAGATTCACCTCTCACTAGCTGTGCTGAAAATTTATTCTGCATTGCTTTGATCATTGTCATTGTCATATAGTTGAAAGAAACAGCTTTACAAAAAAATCAAAGAAAATGTTTAATTTCTCATTGGTTGGGTCACTGTGCTTACCTCGGTTATCAGGTGCCTAGTGTGTGTGTGAGAGAGAGACTATCCAGTCTTCTAATGTAAACTCATATCTTCAATGGTCTCCAGCATTCCCTGGTGGCTGCACTTCAATTAAAGCCCAGGAAAAGACACCATGGTAACTCTTCTCATGGGGATTTTTTGGATCAGGAAGCATGAGCATCTGGGGATACTACAGAATGATGGAGCAATGTGCAATAGGAAGAAAAGCACTTTTAAGATTTTAATAAGATGCCTTACATTCAACTGTTATTTAATACTAAGAAAGGTTTTGGAACTATTTTTTCTGATCAAGCTATATAGCAGTGATTATGTTTTATTGGAAGTATATATTTAATAATAGTGAAAATGGATTCATAGATTTGCCTCACCACAACTCCCCTCACCACAAACTGAACCCAGCAAAACCATGCTCAGAATATGCTGAAGTGTCTTAATCAGCTTTAGGTTGTTAACTAGTTGCCTGTTAACATTAGCAAAGTTTAAATCTATAATACCACCCTGAGAAGTTCTTCCATCATGATACTACTTGCTCACTTGAGGTGCCAAGGATTTTCAGTGGAGAGCTTCCCTTGATGCTCAACACAGCAAGAGACATGCCTTCAGGTAGCCAAACCTAAGGATGCAGAGAATGATATTTTTTCATTCTATATTCTTTATGTCTCCAATAGCCACTCTATTCCCACTCTTTTCCATTTCTTTCCAACAGAAAAACTGTGCCCACATCTTCACATGTAGGATTGACATAGGAATGGGGATATGAATGTTCATGTAATCTTTGTCCACGAAATTCCCACACATCTAGTTGCTGGATAGAGCTTTGCATGTTGAGCATAAAGATCTGAGATGGGTTCTGTAAACTTGTTCATCTTAACATGGTCAAATTGTTGTTTTCAGTCTGCAACATTCAACCCTTGACTAGAAGCAGCCAAGCACTTGAGGGTGGGACTTTTATGCATACCTATGGCCCCTCCCCAATTTAGTCCTAGACATGAACAGGCTAATGCCAGCATATGGTTAGAGTGATTATCAGAAGAACGTCTTCCATTTAATAGATACAAGCAAGGTGTGTTCTCATTCTGTGATGTGTTGATGTCCCTCAGAATGCCACCCCAGCTGAACAATATCTACATTGGTCAGTAAAGTATTATTCCTGATATTCTACACCGTTGTGGTTGACATTGTTGTTATATTAAGCATCATATTGCATGCATGCAGATGTCCATACCTGGACCCTTTGTTCTTATGTTCATCCCCTGCCACACACAAGGACACACACCTGTCATATAGGAACTGTAAGTGCTGGTGTTCCCTGTGCTAATTTATTCCTCATCCCCCACACAATTTACAGGCTACTTTTACTTACCTATTTACTTATTTATTAATGCAGTATACGACCAACACTAGTACACCATCCTGTGACCATGCTGGTAAATAGCATGACAACATTAGTCTATCAATTGCTTTTCCAACTGTATTGTGAAACCCTTTGTGGGGTGGCAGTTAAGTGTGCACAAACAAGTAGATCATGGACTATTCAAGCAAGTGTGTTGTGATGATATAATCATACATTTGTGTAAATTTGCTCATGTAAGAAAGGAAAAATACAGCAATGCATGTATTTATAATTCAATGCTTTTCAATCCCTTTAACAAAATCACTCTCACACTTGATTATGATGGAAGCTGTCCAGAGCTGAGGAGTCTGAGTCCATGTCAGAATCCTCAAGGTCAAATGGGGATGGGGAGAGGAATGTGCCAAGCCTGGCCTCAATTATGCTCTAGTCTTCCCTGCTTGATTAGATGACTATACTATACTGCTTGCAGGCTTCCTCTTGGAACTTGTCTGGATAGGAACAGCATGGATAGAATGACACAGAAGGGTGATGCGGATGTTAAAACCATGGGGTAAGTCATCCCCCATATCACTACATGGGGACAGCATTTTAAGAAGTGTCCTGTGCTGAGAATTATCTATTTCACAATTTCCCTTTTTGAACAGTATAAAGTTAGGACTTAGAAAAAAGTTGCATAAAGTCCTGTCCTGACTGGGAGCTCCTGGAAGTTCTAGGGCATTTCCCCCCACCACCCAAAATCCCAGCATTGGACCCTGATGTACAACTGAATTATACCTTTGCAGCACTTGCATAAAAGAATCAATTGTACTTGTTGAAAAGTCTCTCTCTCTCCAAGCAAAAGAGTTCCATTAAACATGATAGCACAAAGTCAGACAAATTTAATTAAAGTGTACTGGGGCTTCTACATAATTGGCTATAAAAGCTTTGATGTTGTTTTATGTACTTCCACTGTTTCAAGGAGGTTTTAGTGTGCTGATAGATTTCATATGCAAGTTTACAGCTAAGTGTCTGAAGCTCAAATGAGGGAACTGAGATCAACAAACTGAAAGATTAGGAAGCTCTGGGCTGTGATCATAGGATTGATAGTTTTGTTTACCAATTTCCTGGAAGAGTGGAGGCCAAAAACTATGAACATTTAAGCGAACTATATCTATAAACTGGCAAGGTATGCATACAGTAAAATCATTTAAGCAACCCAAATACTTTGTGCATACTTTCTTTATATAAAATCACATACACCTGTTCAGATGACTCAAAGTTATAATGTTAAGAGGTTGATTAAATCAGTAGAAGGATTAGTCAGAGAAATCTAAGAATGTTGCACAATTTCTCCTAGGAGGATTTCAAGTACTACTTTAGGAAGTTCAAAATTTGGAGAGCAATAATTTTAAACTCTCACCTGTTCGGAGCATCCATGAAATACCCCACCGTGGCTTACTCATGCACATTTTTCTTCCCTTTCCAAGTAATGACTTGCCAATTTTTCACCAAAATAAGACTATTGGAGTAGCATAATCAGAGTTGAAATGCTAGGAGCACCAACACAGAAGTAAACTGAGCATGCATGGCATAGTGAGAAGTGAAACTATTTATTTTTTGTTTGTTTTAATTTTAGCTTTTAGTCAATAGTTAACAACTTACTGGGAGAATTAATTATATTAACATAGTTATATTTCCACATATGCTCATCAGATCTGGTCATGTATTTGTGACCCATATCCTACCAGTCACAAAAACTCAGGCCAACAGGGGCTGTTGGTGTGGAGATACAATGGAGAGCAAGAATAGAAGAATGAAGTGAGCCACTTTCAGAACATAAATAGGATCTAAATCTAAATAGGACAGATTCTATCAATAATATTGGCAGCAATGAGGAAAACTGAAAACATGTGACTTCAGTCAACAATTAGACAGAGAGAGTCAGAAGCAAAATTTTAAATCTGCCCTTCACCCACACAATGCAAATCAGCATACATGTTCCTTTTTCAGTGCGCTATTGGGATTGTTTGAATTTATTGTTGCACCACTCTTCTGCACTTAGTATAGACCAGAAGGAGAATATCCCTGAGCACTGAGAACATGGGATAGCAGCAGTCTTACCCTTACATGTGCACAATCTTACTTTGTTGTCCTGGAGTTATGATCACTACTTCCTTTCAAGTCAATTATGTTTTATATTTTCAGCTTATCTATTCTAGGAGACAGGACTGTGTTGAATGTGTGTGATGCATTGTGTCCCTATATTTTTTCTGTGGTCCTAACCACATAACTATGTTCCTTATACCTGCTCCATCAACATCTGCATCCTCCTCAGGATTTGGGTTCTTTCTAGAACTTTTTAAGTTTGCCACCAGGACTCTCTGAATGAAACTTTCCAGGTTGTGTTAATAAGTTGAGAAGTATATGGCTGCAATTTAATGGCAGTTAGAGCATCTTAGTAAGTTTCATAGAAGCCAAATGAAGAAACAGTTGAAAGATCATTGCCTATGTATTCACTCATAGTCATATGTGGACTTTTCATTGATTCTGTAATGAACTGAGAACTTCAAATGACTTTGTATTTACCTAAAAGGGAGTCTCAAAAGGGAAGCATAAAAAATGGGCATATGCAGAAAGGTGACTCATATTTGCCTGAAGTAAAAATTCTAAGCTTTTGATGATGGCTATAAATATTTAACAGAACAGTATTAATGATCTCACTGTCTGCACATTTAAATGCACAAAAGTTAGATAAAAGGAGCTGTTACTTTAGAAACTCCCTTCTTTATTTTAAACCCGATACCAACTTACTTCATATTACTTTCACTGTTAATTTACCCATGGTCAGTTAGTCTGTACCTTCATGCAGCATCTCCCTTTTAACTTATCACAGTGTATAATTTATCTTGGAATATTTCTTTATTGATTTAAAGTTTTTATATGCCATCCTTTATGTATAATATCTCATAATAATATGGCACCATAATTGCTATTGTGATTGCATAACACTGCCTTCTAGGTGTAGAGCAGCTACATAAGAACCAGGAACAGGGTGGGGCATATGATAGCACCCAGGATAGAAAGTGCTTTTGACTAGGGTTGTACTAGAATTGGTTCTGGTCACAAACAATTTTCTATGTGATCAGAGCAATCCCAGGTACTTTACTGAATTAGGCAGTATCAAAAGCCTTTTAGGACTGTAGGGAGTGACCATGTGCTTTCTTATATTCACTTACCTGGGAAAGAGTTCCATTAAATTCAGTGGAGTTACATCTGAGTAAGTGTGTGTGATTGCCTTGTCAGCAACATTAAGCATTGGGCAAGGCCAGCTACTATAGTTCCCTGTCAAAACAACTCCTTTTTAGTCTGTGAAAACCCCTATTTTAAAAGAAGCCATTTCATTTGACAGCTGACAGTTCCATAGTCCCATAAATAAGACTGGATTAACATTTCCCCTTTCCTAAGTAAACGGTGTCTTCGGAAAGGCCAGAAAAGATGGAGGACATTAAGTATAGTCAGGCCCACACTTCCAAATGAGAGAATCTTTCTTTGAAGGTAGTGATAAGCTCACCACCTCCTTTCACAAGCAAAGGTATTTTTGTGGCTTTACTTTTTGCTTGATAACGCACTCTTTGACAGCTGTCAAACGGAAACAAAGTAACAAAACAACACATTTGTAACCTTACTTGTTCATGTCTATGCCTACTACCCACTGCACCTTGAGAAAAGACACTCACCACAAAATTGGGCAGGCAAGACATTTCATTTCAGTCACAAACAAGGGACTGAAAGTACAAAAGAGAGATCTATATTTCTGTACACAATTCTGGTGCCTTAAAAAAGACAGTGGAAAAGCAATGACAATACAAAATGGATAGGAAAAAGCTTTGGGGTGTAGGAAAAAGATGTCATAAGTGAACTGAGACAAGAAGACTTCAACCCCTAAGTTTTCTGGAAGACCAAATGGGGAATTGTGAGATCTCACAGAGAGATAGTTTGTTCACAGAATGGGTTGCTGTGTGAACTGGGAAAAGATTTAAATGCCCCAGTGGTGTGACCAGGGCTAATGTTTAGGATAAAATGGGAGAAATTTGATTCTAGAACAAATCATTCTAGATTTGTTTCTACTGTTATCAGGTTTAGGGCTTTGTATCTTCTCATCAGAACCTTGAAACTTTAGGATATAATGTCTATAATGACAAAAAGAATAATAATTACTAGTATCAAT
Source organism: Varanus komodoensis (assembly GCF_004798865.1). Classification (NCBI taxonomy): domain Eukaryota; kingdom Metazoa; phylum Chordata; class Lepidosauria; order Squamata; family Varanidae; genus Varanus; species Varanus komodoensis. The sequence continues at coordinate 27,112,632 of NW_025335438.1, forward strand.
ATTTCATTTATTGAGAAGTTAAATGATGATAAAGATTCAAATGCTGCATATATTCTAATATATATTCTGTCAGCTCTGAAAAGAGCAGTAAATATTTCTGTAACTGTATAATTAACTCTACTTATTTCATTAATTCTCCTTCATGTATCACTGCCTTGTCATGGCGAAGGGGCTTCTGTAGCTCAAGGAAGCTATGAGCTATGCCGTGCAGGGCCACCCAAGATGGACAGGTCATAGCAGAGAGCTCTGGCAAAACGTGATCCACTGCAGAAGGAAATGGCAACCCACTCCAGTATCTTTGCCATGAAAACCCCATGGAAAGTACCAAAAGGCAAAAAGATATGATGCTGGAAGATGAGTCCCTCAGGTTGGAAGGTGTTCAATATGCTACTGGGGAAGAGCAGAGGGCTAGTACTAGTAGTGCCAGAAAGAATGAAGCGACTGGGTCAAAGCCGAAAGGACACTCAGTTGCAGATGTATCTGGTGGTGAAAGGAGAGTCCGATGCTGTAAAGATCTCTACTCCATAGGAACCTGGAAAGTAAGATCCATGAATCAAGGCAAGCTGGATGTGGTCAAACAAGAGATGATAAGACTGAGCATCGACATCTTAGGAATCAGTGAACTAAAATGGACAGGAATGGGTGAATTTAATTCAGATGACCATCAGGTATACTACTACGGGCAAGAATCCCTCAGAAGAAATGGAGTAGCCTTCATAGTCAATAAAAGAGTAGGAAAAGCAGTACTGGGATACAATCTCCAAAATGACGGAAAGATCTCAGTTCGAATCCAAGGAAAACCATTCAACATCACAGTAGTCCAAGTCTATGCCCTAACCACTGGTGCTGAAGAGACTGAAGTTGACTGGTTCTGTGAAGGCCTACAACACCTTCTAGAATTAACACCAAAACATGATGTCCTTATCATCATGGGGGATTGGAATGCTAAAGTAGGAAGCCAAAAGATAACCGGAATAACAAGCAAGTTTGGCCTTGGAGTACAAAATGAAGCAGGGCACAGGCTGGTAGAATTTAGTCAAGAGAATACGATGGTCGTAGTAAACATTCTTTTCCAACTACCCAAGAGACAACTCTGCACATGGACATCACCAGACAAGCAACACAGAATTCAGATTGACTATGTGCTCTGCAGCCAAAGATGGAGAAGCTCTATACAGTCAGTAAAAACTAGACCAGGAGCTGACTGTGGCTCAGATCATGAGCTTCTCATTGCAAAATGTAGGCTTAACCGGAAGAAAGTAGGGAAAAGCACTAGGCCACTCAGGTATGACCTAAATCATATCCCTGATGAATATACAGTAGAGGTGACAAATAGATTTAAAGAATTAGCTCTGATAGACAGAGTGCCTGAAGAACTATGGACAGAGGTTTGCAACTTTGTACAAGAGGTAGCAACTAAAGCCATCCCAAAGAAAAAGAAATGCAAGAAAGCAAAATGGCTGTCTGAGGAAGCTTTCCAAATAGCTGAGGAAAGAAAGGAAGCGAAAGCCGAGGGAGAAAAGGAAAGATACACCCAATTGAATGCAGAATTCCAGAGAATAGTTAGAAGAGATAAGAATGCCTTCCTAAATGAACAGTGCAAAGAAATGGAAGAAAACAATAGAACAGGGAGGACCAGAGATCTCTTCAAGAAAACTGGAGATATGAAGGGAACGTTTAATGCAAAGATGGGCACGATAAAGGACCGAAATGGCAGGGACCTAACAGAGGCAGAAGAGATTAAGAAGAGGTGGCAAGATTACATAGAACTATACAAGAAAGAGCTTAACATCCCTGATAACAATGATGAGGTGGTCACTGACCTTGAGCCAGACATGCTGGAATGTGACGTCAAATGGGCCTTAGGAAGTCTGAGCAACAACAAAGCTAGTGGAAGTGACAGTATTCCAGCTGAGCTATTCAAAATCTTAAAAGACGATGCAGTAAAGGTGCTACACTCAATATGCCAGCAAATTTGTTGAAATATCAACAACCTCAGATGGGACTGCAGCCAAGAAATTAAGAAACGCTTGCTCCTGGGGAGGAAAGCTATAGCAAATCTAGATAGCATACTAAAAAGCAGAGACATCTCCCTGCCAACAAAAGTGCGTATAGTCAAGGCTATGGTTTTCCCAGTTGCAATGTATGGCTGTGAAAGCTGGACCATAAGGAAGACTGAGTGCCAAATGATTGAGGTCTTCGAATTGTGGTGCTGGAGGAGACTTCTGCAGGTCCCTTGGACCACAAGGTGATCAAACCGGTCAGTCCTAGCGGAGATCAACCCTGACTGCTCTTTAGAAGGCCAGATACTGAAGATGAAACTTAAATACTTTGGCCACCTAATGAGAAGGAAGGACTCCCTGGAGAAGAGTCTAATTCTGAGAACAATAGATGGCAAAAAAAGAAGGGGACGGCAGAGGATGAGGTGGCTAGATGGAGTCACTGAAGCAGTTCGTTTGAGCTTAAGTGGACTCCAGGGGATGGTGGAGGACAGGAAGGCCTGGAGGAATGTTGTCCATGACTTCGTGACTAACAAGAACAACAATTACATTATTTATTTACTTATTTGATTTTTTCCCACTCAGACAATGTCACTGGCACATATATTTTATTAGCTGCATCTAGGCTTAGTTGTGCTTTGAATAAACCTGTTAAAATCAGTGGGTCTTAAGTTAATCCCGAGCAATTTAAATTCCATCCATTTCAGTTTGTCTGTTCTAAGTCTTAATCAAACTCTCTGCATTCATTTATTTATATTTTTATATTTTTCCATCGCTTTCTATCAGAGGCATACAATCATATATAAAAGTACACAGACAATCAAAATAGATAGCACCATTTTAAGAATCAAAATTAAATAAAAGTAATAGTAAAAAAGTCAGATTAAAGGTCAGGTTTAGAGAAATCCATTAAATTCGAAAATATTTTATACACACTCTGTGTTTGCATGAGCAAGTTCTAAAGATTTTGAAGGAAGTTCCAAAACATATACAGCTGTATATGTTCTGAGCTGCTCACCGCTTAGAACATTTTTCTCATTATCAACTTGAATACAGGGCTGCTGGGCAGTAATGCACAGCCAAGGGCTACATCAGCGCTTGGTATATGACCAGCAGGTGCAATCCTGACCCAGGTTATGAATTCAGTGGGGGAAGAGACTTGGGTATACTGCAAGAAGGACCCACACAAAGAACTATGAGGAATGGCAAGAAGTAACTTATATTCAAAAAAGTAAAGGAAAGTTTTTGTAGAATATCAGATCTCAAGTAATTCATGCCCCTGCTCTTCTTAGTAATTCTAGGATGAACATAGTCTTTTTTTAGTCCCCTCATTCAAGTGCTTATTGCAAGAGTTATATATATCAGTTAACAACTAACATTATATAAGCAACCTTCTGCTCTTGCAATGGGATTTTCTATTCCCCTTTTTTGCTTCACACAAATATGTCCTAGAGGGTCACACGGTTAGGGGATTCAGGGAAAATCCATTCCACCACCTCTTCTGTGTTTTGTGTGTAGGCAGACACAGAGAAAGTCAACCCACCATGTTCTGAGTAAATAGACATCTTTTCTTGAATCAGAGCCCATCTAACTAGGAGTCATTCAGGATCCATGTAAAAATAATCCTTGTTAAAGCACTTTAAATACAGTCATACATGACTGAGACCTGTGCTTTAATTTTTTAAGTCCATTTTTGGATTGTGGCACACTGAAAGATTTATTTTCCTTCATAATAATTAGCAAATTTGCTATGTGCCCCAAATTATGGCCTCATTCTAATCAGGAGTGTCATTAGAGGATCGAAATCTGCTAAAATTATCTTTTAAATTTGATTAACTTTCCATCCCTCATACCTGATCTGAAATGAGAATCCAATTATAATGCATTTCAGTTCATAAGTCTGATACAGTATATGTCCTTAAATTACACACAAGGGAATGGTGTACAGGGATGGTGCTGAATGACAAATTTCACAAGTGTCACACATGCTGTATAATGATTATTAAATTGTATTCTCTGGAGTGTTCGCAGTACCATCTGGGGTTGCTTCAGGCATTTGGAATTCCACTTCTATTACCTAGTCGCCATGGTTTCAGACAACTAGAGTAAGACCATCTGTAAATTACTAAATGCCACCCTTCTGTGTTATTTCCTTTCAGTCTTCTTTATTGTATCATGTCTTTCAGATCTGTATCATTAGCTGAAAAAGTACTATTTTTCTTCAATCTTTTTGTTTCTAAACATATATCTTAACTGAGAAGCTATGAATCAAGTTATATGGTTAATTATAGCACTTGCCTTCACTGCATCTTATAATATGCATTGCGCATTGTGGACATTTTAAGTATCAAGCAAATGGTAGGACTTAATTTTAGTACCTTTTCAATGATACTGTTTGGAATTCTTAAAGATGAGGGTGAAAGGAACTTTTTGAGGATGAGTTTGCTATCACAAATGAAACATTTGTATTGAAGTGACATAAAACTACTGATGTGTTTGGTTTTTGATAGATCAAAGGAAATGTTTTCTGTGTCCTCAATATTAGATTTCTGATGGAACAAATCAAAGATTCATGTAGCCTGGCATTTTACATCAGCCTGTGACATGTTGCCAGGGCAGCCAAGCACTGCACAAAGACAACAAGTTTTGCCTATTGCTTCCCCACAAAGAATAGCACTGGGAGGTGGGCCTGGAACTTGGAGTTGACTCTATTTGGGAGAGTCTCATTTGCTGTTACTTCTGCCAGCTAATCAAACCTGATGTGAAATGAGAATCCAATTATAATTCCTTTCTGTTCATAGCTCTGATATAGTATATGTCCTTACACCCAAGGGAATGGTGCAGAGAGATGGTGTGGAATGATAAATTTCACAAAAAGCAGTCATGCTGTTCAATGATTATTAAACTGTGTTCTCTGGGGTGTTTGCAGTACCCACAAAACACCAGGAAGCACACTGCTTTGAGCCAGGATGCTGGTAAACTTCTCTTCCCTTGTGCTGAATCCCCTTTTCAAACAACTCTAGCCAATGGTCATCCACACAAGTTGTGGCAGGAGATGCCTTTATGTATGCACTCTGCCTGTAGGCTGCAATGGTGCTGGAGTGGCAGAGTGGGCAGGGAGCAGAACCAAAAGAACACAAAACTGGAGAAAAAAGACATCACTATTGTCCTGGTTACAGCAGGAGTGACAACAGATGACTGTGAGTTGTATGTGCCCCCTGTCTGCCATGAGGCCCTGCACACCTGCTCTATTCTGTGGCAAAAATTAGTCCTAAATAAGCCATTTAAACTTTTTAGTGCTACAGACCATTAACAGGTCTGTAGTTGGTTTAACAATCCATAGTTTAGAAGTAGCTAATTTTGACCTTTATAGTGATCCATCAAGGCTGTGCACTGAATTTTGATGACAAACTACCCATTTTCCTTGTCATTCTCTGCAGTGCTCCACTGAATACATTCTTTAGAAGGAAAGATCCAGAGGGGAAAAAAATAGTCCATTTTTCACCCAGATTTGCCCACCTCTGCTTACACATTCACAGTAGATCTCACTTAGAAAGCTCCAAACTGCCTTGTAATTCTTCAAAAACTGTAAGAATATGGGTGAGATTTTACAAACCCATTCTCTTGCCATAACTTTATGCCAAGTGCAGACATTATACTACATTTTATTATATAAGATACTATCATTCATCCTGTATCTACAATGTTTCTAGGATTCTGGATCAATTTACAACATGAATTATTTGTTGAGTAGTTCTAAAGACTATCCTTTCATAAAACTAATGAACACACATATAAGAGAACCACACACTTCATTTGCAAGCAGCCTCTGATGACCATAATATATAGAAGAGATTTAAAAACCTGTATGGATTCTCAAGCATGTAAATGACTATGCTAAAGCTGTATTAGCTATTCCACAGTAACTGTGCTTGTTCCCTTGATGTATTCCTGAACACTGAGTGCAGATGATCAATCGGTCTTCTGCATTCAGTTGCTCTGCAGAAAAAGATGTGCGCAACAACACAATATTTCCATGCCTTTGCTTATTTAGGAAATGGAGACATTTATGGAAAAATAGAATCCATATGCATCTGGAGTCCATTTTATGTATTTTTGTATGAATATATTTTCATAAAATAATGTGAGGGTTTTTGTTTTTTTAAGAAGTGGTCTGCAAGTCCATGGAATCAATGCAAGTTGGTGTGGAATCTGCAAACTGATTTCTCAAAAGTTCAAACTCTTCTGAGTGTCTTGCAGTTTTCTTTAACTTCCCTATGTTCTGGTCATTACCAGAGAGGTGAAGGTACTGAGAAGGTACCTCTCTTCCTGAGAGGTGAAGACATCCTTATCTCTTTATTTCAGTGAAAAGGATGCAATTGTGTTAGCTGGATATGGAAGAAGTCTTTCTAAGGGACTGAGTTTTGGAAACAAAAAGCCAAGACCACAAAAGAGGAAATAGGGGTGCTTCACAATATTATTTAGGTATATGGGATTTTGGAGTTGGAGACCTTTTTGGAAACAGGGAACCCTCACTAAAATATCTCCATGAGCTCTTCAGTGTGGCTGAATAAGAATTCCAGATTTAGAAATGGTTTCCCACCAAGTCTTCCTTAAGGTCTATGGTTAAGTCTGTACTATAAAATCATGGCCACCGATACACTTCCAGTTTTGGCAGCTGATCTGGCCTTTCTTTAATTGCTTCTGGATACATCCAAAAAGTAACTGTCTCATTCCAATAGCTGTCTGGCTTTGTGCTTTTGAGAAAAATGGTATCAAAAGATGATTCAATAATTCAGTTTCAGGTCTCAGTGGGGGATTGTTTCTCAGAACAAACACTTCTATATAGCACATGAAAGACTACTATTTCCTTAATGCAAATAGTGAGCTAGAAAAGTAGTGATGTCTCTCTTTCATGCTTTCATCAGAATGTAGGCTAGATCATGCTTCTTTAATGATTGCATGTAAACTAAGGAAAAGGTCATGCATCTCACACAGCAGTTACATTTATATTACTGCTTTCCTTCCAAGAAGCTCTTTAAGCTATTTAAGTGCAACTGTTTCTTTATACCGATATTCTTCAATGGCATTTTCCTCCAGACAAATATATGTTTGCTATCTGATCACAGTATGCTGTTTCGCAGTCATTCATTTCTCTAAATGTGTGGATAGGATGGTACATTTTAAGAAATGCTTATCTCCCTGTCTTCCTCCAGGTTTTATCATTGCAAATCTATGCATTTTATGTTACTTTTAGGACATAATCATGTGAATGTTTGCTGGCATAAGACAGAAAAAATTCTATCATTCCTGATGTTTCCCAACTGGAGTCCAGAAGTGGAAGGACTTTTCAGGATTTATTGTAGCAATTATTGTCTCATGTACCATGGCCTTATTTCCCAGTCCCAGTATTCAAAACAGTTTACACAATACTTCAGAAAAACTCATGCAATGTTCCTGCACCCACCTTCTGGCAAGAGACCAGGATGTTGATACCTCAACTTTTCATGAATGCAGGAGGGGTGAGCAATGATATATTGATAAAAAAGCCCAGTTTCTTCAGAGAAGCAGTTTGAATGAGATGGCTGCAGAGTCACCCTGCTCATATCCTCTCTGAGTCAAAAGAAGGTGAACATAAATGGAAAGACTGCTGCATCAAGCAAAGTGGGTCCATTTCCCACTAGCTTAAACTATTATCCCTCTCTCAATCCCTCTCCCACCTGGCTGGCCTTCGTTCCGCCACATTGTTTGGTTAAAAATATTTCCATGTTTCATTCGAATTTGTGTTTTCTGTTATTCAAAAAGTTAAAACAAGTTTCTGAAGCACAATAATTCTGCAAGTCTGGTTATTATCAAAGTTCACAAAATGTTCAAACAGCTAATCATGTGAATGCTCAATTAGCAGATCATTCTTGTTAGATGGCCAACATAATTTTAAAGGATGAAATGCCTTTTCTGTTTGGAACCATGTACTTAAAGATTGTTATACAGTATTTCTTTCTGGGGCATAGAAATGATGGCAAAGTCTGGAACATGAAGACCTTTCCGCCATTCTTGCCTCTGAACTCTTACAGGTTCTGATGTACAAAGATGAAACACTCTGGCTTTTCAACAATTAAGAAGGAAAAATCATTTTGACTGCCATGCACCTGAACAGACAACCTTTGCCTTACAAAATGAAAGTAATACAGTCAGGGTGAGAGATATCTCAGCTATTTTCAGATACTGATTTGTTAAAATATGCCCCAAATGTGCCCATCTGAAAAGGATAGGTTACGATGCAATTACAAGAAAATGTCATCAAGTATGTGCTGTTTCTCTTATTGCCTTTTGCAATAAGTAGAGATGTCAGAGTTCCCCCAACAGTGAAGATGCTCTGTCAAGCTCAAAGAAAAATAGTAGCAGTTCTGCCAGCTTTCAGGATTTCTTGCTGCATCATTTTAAGTCGTTCTCATATTGGCTTCAGAATGGCTGATAACATGATGAAAAGCTGTACTGTCTGTATGCAAGTAAGATATCAAAACAGTCGAGCAAAATAAGCTGTAGGAGGCTTCTGCTAAGGCACATTATTGTGTTATTTTAGGTGCTGGTACATTATTAAAAAGCAACACATTTGAATGTCTGAGTATTATGCAAACACTTCATCTTCTATTCTAAATCAACACTGTGAGATACATCCAGTCATTCAGAAATTATATACACAACTAATTTATTCCCAAGGCTGAGTCTGTGCTGTGCATCATTACAATTATAATATGCAGGGTTTTTTTTAAATGAGCTTTTTGTTCTTGCACCAGACTGGGATGATTCTAAGTTCATATTCTGTGCACAAGACATATTCTGTGTACAAGTAGCATTAAGTACATTTGGACTTCACCTCTGATCCAGTATATATTATGGCATGGGAAACATGCAGCATTCCAGATGTTTTGGCCTACAACTTCTATCAGCCTTAGCCAGCATAACTAAGAGATAGGAATCATGGTTTTAGGCCAAAACTTGGAGCCCCACAACTTGTCCTGCTCCTGTTAAATACCTTGAAAATGTTAAGGTTTTAAGTAAGATAATGTTTAGTCTACTATATATTTATATACTGCCCCATTCCCATAGACTCTGATGGTTTACAAGAAATTAAACAGCAGGTGTTTAATTACCAACACCTTGTACTGCATCCAGAAATGTATTGGCACCCAGTGTAAATACTTTAAAATAGGTGATATGTAGTTTCTCCATGATGCCCCAGAGACCAGCCTGGCTGCCATTTTTTGACCATAAATCATTTAAAATGTTTATGGGTCGTGGGGCACATTATGACTTGTTATCTTCATCTTCAGTTATTTCTTCTTCCTTTTTTTCTTCTGCCTCAGACAATGACAGCAGCAGTCGGGCTGGTACATATGGAGAAATGTGCTCCTTCAGCTAACCTGCTCCAAACTGTTTAGAGCTTTGTATGTTACTGTGAGAATTTTGAACTGGGCCCAGATAGCAACCGGCAGGCAATGTAGCCTGCAAAAGCTTGGCTTGCTATGCTTACAAAGCACCAGTCCTCGTTAGCAGGTGCACTGTCAAATTTTGGACAAGTTGCAAGGTCCGTACTGTTTTCAAAGGAAACCCCCATAGAGCATGTTTCAAGCACTTCTCGAAACCAAGCCTACCTGAGCAACAATGATCTAGACCCTAATAAAGAATTTACTAGTCTCCCATTCAGTGGTTCAATAGCATACAGTACATTCATTTCAAAATGCTCACTTAGCTCATCAGAGATCTTTTTTTTAAACAATTCATCATTGTTAAGTAAAGTTACATTAAAATGCCAGGGACTGGAAGGCTTTAGCAAATATAAACTAGCAACTCCAAATGGAATAGGGCATGGTCAAAAATTACCAGCATGTTTGCCTCCATTAAATTGCACTTATAGCTATCATTCATACTTCTGCTTTATAAAAGTCATCCCTGTCTGCATTAACCTCATTTACTTGTATGATGTACATTCCTTCTATTTGAAGGAATTTGTATTTGCACCTGTTATGCAACATCACTCTACACATCACTCTGAGCCAACCTCAGTCCCTGAAAGGTGGGTCTGCCCTTTCTTTACTTGCTCTTCCATCAGAAATCATTAAAGCTGACATGCACCAACAGCTGTTCACATGGCTTCACCCATGTGACCAAGTTAATCAAAGGCTTTGGACAATTGTGATTAAAGTTCATTTTCTGAACAAATCTGAATTAAAATTCATTGCCATTGCACACTGCTTCATTCTAAAGTAAATAAAGGCATTTTATTTCAATGCATTTTTATTTGTTGTTTGGCAGAAGAATATTCTGTGCTTTCCATAGTGTCAGCAGCTGTTAGAAATGAGTTAATATACATTAGTTATTGTCACCTGCTGCTCATATTCCAGGTGGCTATAAAGTTTCATATTCATAAGGAGTGAAGCCAGATGTGCATTCATGGTAAAAGCAGCTTGAACACATATTTATATCTCTGACCTGACAACAAATGTCTCAAAAGGGTAAAAATCCTAGCCTGAGCTAGGTGGTGGTGCCAATCCAGCTTTTGGTACTACTGGTGCCAATCCAGCTTTTACCCACTGAGCAGATCCTGTTTTTACTTTTGTCATGCGACATTTCCATATAGAGATTGTGGATAGAGGGAGACAAGATCAGACTTACTAGCCATGGCCATGGCCCTACCTTCACACCTTCCTCAAAAAGTTAGGAAGTGTTATACACATGTGGTTTGCACCCACAACTTTATCATGCTGAGTTTCTGATCAGGAATGTCACAGTATGTCCTATGCAAATACTGTGGTTTAGGACCCATTCTCATCTTATATTAAATGTGTGGTGTTTGAAAAGCACATTTAGATTGGGGACAGGAACAGCTGGGGCCCTTCAGATGTATTGGACAATAACTTCTTCATGAAGCTGGGTGAAAAGTCTGTTTTAGCACAGAGAGGAGCAAAAGAGCACATTTCCACTGGTGGAAAGACAATCACTCACATAGAAGAAATTGTATTTCTGAAAGGCAGTTTGAATGGAATGGATGTTTCAGGCCATTTTCTTATCTCTTGGGTTTTTGCAGCATCATATGCTGCTCCCTTTGCAGGGTTCTTGGGATTAGACCTCCCACCATTCTCATTCAGGTATAGCCAATGGCCATGGAGGCCTCCTGCTGTGAAAGAATGCTTGGACTTGGTCCAAAGTCTGAAATATTACAGTGGAGAGAATCTTGAACAAAAACAAGAGGTGTTTCAGTCAAACCTTCTACAAGTCAAAACCTTTGAAAAAGATACCTCACCACCTGCAAATTGCTAATTTCCAGCACGGTCAACACTTAGCCTTGAAAATGTGCAAAAAACAAGAGGAAGTTGACATGAGTAAAGTGTTTCTATGGGCATTTGCCTCTTGCTGCCTTCTCTAATGGGAAGAGAACTTTCTATTTGGGGGGACTCAGGGCTCTGTTCGCTTTTCAACTTTTCCATCCAACTGGAGTCTAAGTAGAAGTGGTTCCCTCATCCCCGATTCTACCCCGCAGATGCTCAGCCAAGCAAACACTAAGCTTCCCACAGCATAAGCTTGTTTATGGCCAATTAGATGGATGTAATAACTGAGAGTCAGGCTTACCTCTCAGTTTCTTTATGGCTCACACATAACACTTGATTTTTTTCTGGACTCAGACACCCCCATGAGGACCAAGATGGGCAGTAGAGTTACTATTCTATGCAGGCTTTTCCCACAATATGCTATTCCTACAGCTCTTCAAGTGACATTTTTACCAGGTGCAAAGCAGAAGCAGATAAAGTTAATGCCAGACCTCTGCTTGATTTTAAAAGTTCTAGTAGTCTCCCAACTGACAACAGACCCTAAACATGTATCCACTAATAAGGGATTCTATTTTTTTAATTTTTAATTTTTATTTATATCCTGCCTTTTTCCTACAAAGGGCTCAAGGCAGCTTACATCATTCTCCTCCTCCATCTTATCCCCACAACAACCACCCTGTGAGGTAGGTTGGGCTGAGTTTCTGTGACTGGCCCAAAGTCACCCAGTTGGCTCCATGGCTGAGCGGGGACTAGAACCCAGATCCTCTGAGTCCCAGTCCCATGCGCTTAACCACTACACTGGCTCTATTTGAACTAAAGTGCTCATATTGTCTTTGGAGGGATTTTTGATGTATGTAAAGAACTTGTTCAGACAATTAAGAAAGGAACCAGGAAAATGAAGTATGACTTACAACAAAATGTCATGCTGTATTCCCCTTCTCCATCGCCCCAGTTTAACAGCCAGGCATTAATCTGTGCCACTGACATGCTCAGTCCTTAGGCAGGCGGTGTTCTCCCTTAACATTTTCCACTAACTTTTATTTGGTACATCTACAAACCTCAGGATGTCTCGACACCTCATGTGTTGGTTGGCTACATACAAACTCAAAAAAGAAGTTGGCTATTTGCATATATGATTAGCAAACCCTGACATTACCAGGAAAAGGCAATATTTGAAGTGATGCAGAAAAGTTTGAACACACATTTCTCCTCTGAAACAAAATGCCTCTGAATATGACACTTGTGTGTTAAATCCCTTCCACCACACTTATAAGATCTTATTTATTATCACCTTTGTACTATAATCCTATTCATATCTCAGAAGTACATCCCACTGGAATCAGTGGGGTGTTATCACAGGTCAGTTTACACAAGATTGCATTTTTACTTTAGACATGTGCTTTCCATTTTTGAAATGCCATTATTTAAACTGGTTTATTCACCCATAACAAAGAAATAACCTGTCAGGTTTCACCTTTCAGAAGTTGCATTTTGTTCTTCTGCTCCTTCACATAAAAATCAGAACTTTGTCTTGCCTTTCACAAGGAACATTCAACAGGAGAGATATTCATGGGTTTGTTTATCTATGATTTATGTTTGACCTCTTGAGAGGATCTGTGAAAGATGTTCATTTTCAGAACTACCTGTTCAATACATTAAACAGAAATATTAGCACGGATAGCTTCACTGCTCTGTCATGAAAGTGAGTAATAAAAAGGTGACATGACAGCACAGCACACTTAGAAGAATGCTGAAGAACTGAAACTGCTAATCTTGTAGCTTGAAAAGCTTTTATTTCAGTAAGGGAAGGATACAGATGTTTGACACAGGAACTAAATAGAAGCTCAGCAGAACTCTGATGGTTATTAATGAGAGATGTCAGATGTATATCTCTTGACAAATATATGAGTCATACTGGTCCTGCAAGTCACTAGTTAATAAGGTTTCTCTCCACCATGCATATACTCCACCTCAGTATTCAGCTATATGCATAATAATGAAATATCAGTGCTTACATGTAAAAGCCATTAGGACAAACTAATGAACTGGTTCAGAAGATGCAAGCAGGTCATCACCTGCTTGGTCAGTAAATCATACTCTTAATGACATTTCCATCACTGTAGGTACTCACAAATTAATTTAGAGTCAACTAGACTCTAATTAGCTGCTCAGCTTACAAGCTGTGTGGCAAAATCTTACAGCAAATCTTTTGTTCATTAAGATGCCACTTTTCAAGAAACTCTTTTCCTCAGGGTCTAAAAGATTGATAGATAGTAGATCAGTGAGACACAAAATAGTTTAAAAGTATAATAAACTTCAAAGAATGTCCCTTGGTCACTTTTAACACATGCACTTTCCTTTTACTTTTTTAAGTCTTGAAATTGCTTTCACTCCACTGGAGAAACAGCCTCCTAAAACTATTCCAGTCTGCCTCAATCCAGACAGTACATTCTTAGTATATTTTAATAGCAAAAGCCAGTCTGCACGTACAAAAAAGTCTATGGGTGGATTTGTTAATTTAATCAGTAAGAACATGGTTGGTTCTGTTGCCCATAATATCAAAGTAGAATAAGTTAGCCATGAGTATATTAGGTATCACTGGTATTGTCTTCTCCATAGTTCTAATGATGCACTCAACTGATGCTTGCACAATGTCATTAGCACTTGCTAGGAAAAGGTAGTAGCGCTGTACTGAAAGTCTAGTTGCCTATTCTTTCATTTCTATGTGAAAGAGGCAGTCATTTTTTCTGCCTCTTTCATTAGGATGTTGAGAATGTTGGGACATTTCCCGGGCTTTGGTGCTTACCTTATTGTAAGTAAGTAGCTGGAGGAGTGCTCTTTTACAACCCACCCTTTCTGACCTTGTAGTTTCCCTGACTACTTGAGCTTCTTACAAGGAACTTTAGAGGATTTAGTCAAGATATCTTTCCTTGGGCTCCCATCTTTCACTGCCTGTTGAGCGCCTGCAAGATGAGCATTTAGAGTTTTGCTCCATGAACAGGGACAGGGGAAGAACTCTCAACCTTCTTAACTCCTCTCTGTTCTTATATAATTCAAGCTAGCTTCGTCCAATGTTCCTGCAGCCAATCTGATTAGAGAGACTTGTATGAAAAAAGTGGAGGCTATGGCTGAAATAGTTGTTTGTACTATTTTCCAATAAATGGGAACCTGGGAGTGTTTTTTTTTTAATTATATAAGGGAGAAGATAATAGTCTCTTCAATAGGTCACTAGAAGGGACAACATAGGATAAATGAATAGGGAAGAGATGCAGTTCAGGCTTCTCTGGGGATGTAATAGGCACTTGATTTAAGATGAGATGTGGTTTGCAAGGGCTAAGTCTCTCTCTCTCTCTCTTAAAATAAACGATAAGCTGATTCTCAAACTAGGTATTAAGTCTATTTCTAAGCTTCAGTTTAGGAGCTGCTCTATAAAGACTTAAAATCTGAGACTGAACTGGGACCATACTGAAGCTATCCTACATATTTTTGTTCATAAGCAGTTGGTACCACTGGCTGGACTGGCACAGTGGCTCATGTTAATATAGACCTGTGTATTTCCCAGTTGTTGTCTCTTTTGGAGTGGAAGTCATAATATGGATAAACTTTGCATAGAGCACTTTTTGATATTTTCTGATGTGCTTTTAAATTATCTGCCTGTTTCTTAGAAGTTAAATTCTGATCAGTATAAATGCATTTTCTGTGCCCTTCTGACGGCTGTAAAACTGAATGATAAATGGATGACATAAAGATGCCGCTCATAGATGGATATTTTGTTTGGGTTTGTTGTAGCTCATGTACAAATAATATAATCAGATTGTTGCTGTTAGCACATATTTGCATATCACTTCCTTTTAATGAGGGTATTGTTCTTCATATGTCTTTCTGTGTGTTCATTTTTATTTTGTTTTGATGGAATTTTTTAAAAAAACCCTTAAAAGATAAAGCTCCATTTGCTTTTCTTGCCACTTTCTTAGGTTCATTTACTATGTGTTTGGGGTTCCCGTTGAATCTCTGTTAGAGCAAGGCTGCAAGAATTCAAAGTTCCTGTGGGATTTCCACCCTAGAATTTAGCTTTCAGCTGTAAAATTCAGACATCTTTTCTTGCACTTTTTCTAACACGGAGAATCATTGGCTTTCTAGTCTTAAGTCTGTCATGGTTAATCAAATTCATACTCTTCCTTTTCCTTGGTAAGGTGTAGTTTCACAACAGTTTTACTGTTATAAGTATAAGCATCTTCAGTGACAAGAGTCATCCTTCTGAAGGCCTTTACCTCTACCATTTTCTATAGGACAGTAGCTGTAGCTCAGTTTTAAACTGAATGGCTGTGGATTCTTGTGTTATTTAGCACATTCTGTTTTACAGCAACTGACAAGTAGGTGTTTGATTTATGCTAACCAGGACTGATGGCTGTTGCATTGTTGGCTAGATAACAGACAAACAAACTTTTATCTATGAAAAGGTATGCAAACGCTATATCTGATGAGCATGGTTATAAAATAACTTATGTTTACCTTGAGGCAAGTACTGCATTCTGTGTTCTGAAAATGTATTTGAGAATACAGAACACATACCCACAGGAAAAAAAGTGTCAAATGATGGTCTCTCTTTCTATTAAACCACTTCATGAAATTCAGTGATATCAGTGTTGATTCTGTTAGGGCATTAGGGTGAGCTGGTTATTTTTGCACCTTCCTGTTCAGTGTAAATAAAGAAATTCATTTTTCAGCATTTGGACAGGAAATGATAAATTATTAAATTTATCATTTTCTTTTTTTGCCCAAGGCAAAATTTTGACTCCCACTTAAAACCTGTTCTTAAATCAAAGTATTTATATTTGGTTAATAAACATTACTAAGAATTAGAATTTGGTATCTGTCAGTATATTCTATGCATCTTGTATGATAGACACACGAGGTACATGTTCCTCTGTGTAGCTGCAAAAATAAAACAAAACACAAATTGCAAAATGGAAATATAATGTACTATCAGCACATAGCACTAATGAATCCTAGAGTGTATGTTTCTTTGGAAGCAAATACTGATGTTTTTAGCAGTTTAACCATGTGTGAATTGGTCAGACACTTGTAATTCTGGACCCTAATAACCATGGGGCTGTTCATTTTAATCAGGCTGAATTTACATTGCAAGGCACAACTGATACCCCAGGCACTACCATAATGTAGCCCACATATTGCTGTGAAGCAGTGTATCAAACAAGACATCTGGTATGTTTTAAAGAGACATGAGTTTTCTCTTGTAATTGGAGGGGCAGAAGTCACAGAACATCATAATGTTTATTCGTTTGATGCTTATTTGGTATCTTTAACCAATAGCTTTCCTAGTAACATCAAACTAGAATTCTGTTCCTATATATTTAGTATTGTCAGTCCCTTTTCCAATATCCATCCAACCTCACAATTGAATATATTGTATGCCACTCTGCAACTTTCCACTACTTAATTTGATATGCCTGACAACACATGGCAGAGCAGGTGTTATATCAATGCTGTAGCATCCCTTCTTTGCAAGTGAATATAGCGGGTTCTTAGCCCTTCACTAGGGATTCATGTAAAGTAATTTAAGGATCATTGTGTTTTTGGTTTTAAATGACAAAATGGAGAAGCAGATTTTAATTCTGAAAGGTTGGCATGATCTGTAGATGAGTATTTGAAGAGGAGAGTTCAATTGCAAATATTAAACTAAGGTTTTCTTTTTGTTCCAGCCTCCTAAGTCCCACAAGCATTCAGGTGTTGCTTTGCCACATCCCCTTTCCCTTGTACCTTCTCTGATAACAAAATGAAGTAAATGCAACGTCTGTTAGATTTTCAATATTTGATTTATTCCAGCACTTTTTTCTTTTAAAATGGACTAACTTGTCCAGAGTATTTGTGTGCCATATCATTTAACTGGGAAAAATTATTATCTACTTGCTAATCATCTATTTTGAGCTTCTGTGGCTAAAGGAACATGGTTTTGTTGGCAATAGGCCAAGAGCTGGCTCTAGACTTTTATGCATAGAGTGAACTCATTGAAATCATGGTTAATGAGTCTAATTTATTTCAATGGTTCTAACTGAAGTGTAGATCCAACCTGGAGAACAGGCAAGCCTGCGGCCTAAGCTTGGAGACTGAAATCAACACGCTTGTTGGGACCAAATCAGTTTACTTGGCTTGTAGTGAAAGTAATTTGCTCACCTTTAACTGAGAAATACCTTTAGCTAGATTATATATATCTAGATAGCTAGCTAGATATATTCACACATAGCTCTAGCTAAGAACAGCTATATTAGTGAAAATTACCTCTACAGGTTGCCTAATAGGGCCAAGGTTGATTCTAAACCTTAGAATCTGGAAAATGGCAGCTGATAATGCTTGCCTTAAATACAAAGTAAGAATTGGTGAGAATTTGCAATTGTATGAGTGAAGTCTTCAGTTTTATCAGCTATGTATATTTGCCCCCATGGATCCCAAGAGTGGCACCACAAATCTACCTACCTCAGTGGATTTCATAAAAAAATATAAAAATGGTTTATTGCACTTTTAGAAGATCTGTTACATCAGCAGTTTTTTCAATACACAAAAGGAGTTATGGGTTATGATGCCACAAAGAAAGAGAGTTGCTTAAGACAAAGAAGATTACTCTGGCTTTCTAGCAGTAGAGGCAGTAAGCCTGTGTAGAGTTGTTATTGAGGAATACGAGTGTGAGGGTATTGTTGCAGTCATGTCTTGCTTGTGAGTTCCTGTGACCACAGTTTGGCCACAGTTCGCGCAGAATGCTGGGCTAGATAAAGCTTTGCTCTGATCCAGCATGAGTGTTCTTATGTTCTTGCACCTGGCTTCAAAAGCAATGATTGTGGTGAGGTTGGGCCAAATAAATTCCATCTAGCAAGAGGGTTTTCTTTATTTTCTTGCTCATTTTGCAAGTCTGGAACTGTAGTTGGCTGACCCGGATCTAAGCTAAGGAGAAAGGAAAATAGCTCCAACTTTGGAGTGGTGAAAGGAAGAAAGAAGTACACAACACTGAAACTGCCATCATTTCAGTCCACTCTCCATGCCAAGAAGGAACTTAGCAAAACATAATGGGGTACTGCACAATGGAGCCTAGAACATTTAGCAACAATAGGCATTCAATTTACATGCACTGTATATTACCTAAATATTAGTATAATTTGGACATGAATTCCTATGAGCCCCAGCAATATACAGCTAGTGGTCAGTTCTACTAGGACTTATAGTATCTGGAACATCTGGAAGGCACCAGGTTGGGAGAGGCTGCTATTTATCTTGGCCATGCTTCAATCTTCAGGCTTAAGAAATCTGGCAACTGATCAAATTTTGATGGTGTTTCATGAACTGTTCTTTTCATCTTCTATTGCTGCTGCTAACCATGATGATTTGATCAAGTTCTTCTAAATTCCTACCACACCAATCTCTCTTTCCTGATGAAAAGCTTATTTCAGCTGGAGCTAATGTTACAGGGATATGATTTTTAGAGTAGTAGGCCAACTTTTAGAATTCTAAATGACCGAAACAAAGAGCTGCATCATATAATTTTAAACACTGTACTGTGATGATGTGCTGTTGTGCAAAGAACTATGCAGGTATGCTGAAATGTACATGGTCAGTACGACAATACCTATGTAATTGTTTAATCCATACTGCAAGAATAATTCCTATATAGCTTATTTAAACTAATGAACTAAACCACATAGCTGGACTGTAGAGCATTTATAATCCCCAAAAGGAAATAGTTGCATCAGGCCTTCAACCACAAACAGGAGCGATGACTTAATTGGTAATTTTTTTCAGGTGTTTCCTTCCAGGCATAACAAGCAGCAGCAGCCCCATCCATCACCACCACCGCAGAGCCTGGCATCTGAGTCATCACAGCAGCATCTTGTTCAGTGAAGATGTGAAAGGAGGAAACTCTTCCCTTTGAGTAATCAGAGAGATAACTGCAGCACTTGCTGTGGCTGAGTCATTTGTATTTGTGCTGAATGATGCAATAAGTTATCTCCCAAACTCTTCTAGAGCCTAGCAGGATAAATGATGGCTCTTTTCAGCCCAGCACTCAATGCATCTGGACTGCTTTTGAATGCCTAGCCAGGTTTAACATGGTCTGTCTCCCAGAAGCAGATCACTGAGTGCCAGGACAGGCATTGCTGTGGTGTAGAGCAGGGAAGTACCAGTTGAGGGCCACATGGGATGCTGGCTTGAAGGATGCTGGCATGAGATGCACCTGCATTCCAGCTGGGCATATTTTGTCCCAACTGCTGCTTGCAATGCGGACAGAGTGATAGGCATGAGAAGTGCTGAGAGAGAGAAAGTGTGGAGCTTTCCTTCCCCCTCCCTATTTGCTCACCCAGCAATCCCAGCTGTCACCCTTCCTTCACTGCTGCTACCAGTGAGAAATCTTCCATTGGTATAAGGATCCCTGGGAGAGAAGGTAGAGGAAATCAGCAGGATATCAGTGGGTGAGCTAGGACTACTGGCCAGGAGAGTCACACATGTTTTCCTTTTCTACCATTTTCATCCAGTTTGCTAGAATAGAAATTCTAAGAAAAATAAAATTTTCATGGGTAGGGTTCAGGGTTCTTGTGCTTACCTTACTTACTGGGTGGCTGCCATGTGTGCAGGAGCTTATGTATAGTTGCAATTTATCAAATCCTTGACATATCAAATCCATGACTTCCCATACTTCAGTTAAAGCCTAGGAAAACTCCTCCCTCGAGCCTTTTCCAGATCAGGAAGAGCAAACAGCCTGGGGACGGCTAACAATGGAGAATATATACTGCAGCTTTTCTGCATAAGGGATTTATGTATGCTCATGATCCTTTACTAAAGATTGTTCACAGGCTCTTTAGATGATATCACTATCCTCCAATTGTTTGTTTGTTTTTTTCAGAACATTCTCCAGGATTCTTTTAGAAATGAGAAAAATGGAGTATTATATTTGACTGGAGGAAATACTGAGGCTTCCCATTGTGTATTTGAGCTATTCTGCTACACTAGAGCTCTACTTGGAGGTTATAGGGTAGAAAAGCAGGAAAGAAAGACATTCCTACACTGTGTGAAGTTACCAAATATTTGCAGCCAGAGGTCAGAGGTGCTTGTCAATTATAAGACAAGGAATACCTGGAAGAGCTGTCATATGTAGCCAAACATGATGTCTGGGGCAAACTTTGGCAAACTCCAAAGCCGCTGTCTGCATTGTTGGACAACTGCATGCAACCAAATGAGGCCATCCATATGATCTTATGAGGCCTGCAGCCAACTGCTCGTGTTTGTGGAGGCCGGGTGCAACCTCAATTTAGTCAAAGCTAAATGGGAATGCTAAAACCACCTCAAAGTTATGTTTGCATTATTTAACATCCTGCTTTGAATAGTCCCTCCCACTCCAGTCCTCTAGTACACTCTCTACATTGTCCTCCATCATGTCCTGGCTGTGCAAGGGGTTAGTCCAAATCTCTGTGCCATCTGGCACTTTAATGCTACATGAAAAATAGAATCCCCGTTAATGGATTTGGACATTTTTGAAGTCAAGGAGTTTCATTCCAGAGCACAGTAAACTCCAAATAGGGAATAATGTCTGCATGTTAACACTGTATGTGTGAGCTCCAAAGGCTGAAGAAATGTGTTATCAAGCAAGACATCTTGAATAGCTGCAACCTTTGTACAACCATAATATTATACAAATTACATTGTATTATTACAAATCACTTGTTTGCTTGTTATCGCTGGTGGCTGAATGAGACAAGTAAATAAATATATGATACAGCCTGAAATATGAGTACTTGCTGTGGCCACCTAAATGTATGAAAATCTATCTTCATATATACAGCCCTGTTCTAATATTCTTGTGATTTTTGCACATAAGCAGTTCTTGCATCAATGGAAGGGGATTGGATCCATTAGAGGCTTCCATGAATGGACATGTAGATTATTTGTTTTGTGGAAATGCTACATGAAAAATAGAATCCCCGTTAATGCTACATGAAAAATAGAATCCCCGTTAATGGATTTGGACATTTTTGAAGTCAAGGAGTTTCATTCCAGAGCACAGTAAACTCCAAATAGGGAATAATGTCTGCATGTTAACACTGTATGTGTGAGCTCCAAAGGCTGAAGAAATGTGTTATCAAGCAAGACATCTTGAATAGCTGCAACCTTTGTACAACCATAATATTATACAAATTACATTGTATTATTACAAATCACTTGTTTGCTTGTTATCGCTGGTGGCTGAATGAGACAAGTAAATAAATATATGATACAGCCTGAAATATGAGTACTTGCTGTGGCCACCTAAATGTATGAAAATCTATCTTCATATATACAGCCCTGTTCTAATATTCTTGTGATTTTTGCACATAAGCAGTTCTTGCATCAATGGAAGGGGATTGGATCCATTAGAGGCTTCCATGAATGGACATGTAGATTATTTGTTTTGTGGAAATCTCCTCTCAGCAGCTTCTCTTACTGCCTCTTTCACTGCTCCAGAACCCTCTTGAGCAGTTTTAGGAGATAAATTCAAGGGGTTACAGGGCAAGGTGGAAAGCTGAGACCCCACAGCACCATCTTCCATGAGCAGTTCTTTTGTCTAAGAGCTTCCTTACACAGAAAGGGAGGCATTAAGCATAAGATAAATTAAAATATATTGTTAGCTGCTTCTTTCTTTGTGCCTTGTAGGTTATAGATTGCTATTCCACACTTTAGAAGACTTTTTACTCCAGTTGAAAGATAAGGTCCATTTATTAGCTTCCATTTTGTGAAGACTACTAAAAAATACTCCACTGCTGTGTAGTGAATAGAAATCATTTGATTGTTAAAAGGATGTTAGTGGTCCTCGATGGATCTAGTGGTGCATTATGTTTTTACATCGTATTATTTTGAGCTCACTTTTGTTTCTGAAGATTTCAAATAGCAACATAAAGAATGAAGCTACAACAGTAGCTGTTAATCTATAACAGCTTTCTTTTTATGTGCTGGAGTAACAGTCTTTAATTGATGCAAAAAGAGTAAAAGTGTGATGTCTGCAGATGTATCCTCCTTTCCCTTGTTAATAAAATAAAACCCTTCTGGGTTTCAGAGTGACAAATATTACAACAACACAAGTAGAAAGTGCCACTTGCCTATTAAATATGATGGATTTTAAGCAGATTTATTTCCATGTTGGTTTACCTCCAAAGTATCTGTAAACTGAAGACTTAGATTCTCTCCATTGCTTCTATATTAATCTGATGCTTCACTCCTTAAAATATGGCCTTTCCATACAATTTCTTCCTAGTACACTTTATTATTTATAATTTATATGCCTCATATATAAATATGAATATATTTCTTAATAATATAATAATCCAAATCTTTCCACTAATTTTAATGTTATTAAATTTCTAATTAGTTACAGGATAGGCCAAATTAATAATTACAACATAATATCAATTATTATATATTTTCAATGTGTAGTTCAGCAAGAAGACAACTTTGATTAATATTTGACACAGGAATACAAAATGAATAGTTTAATATTATTATCATCATCATCATTTAAATGAATTTTATACATATATTATTTGACATAACACAGTGCCTGCTGTGTCTCAGTTCTACAAGATCTTTCCTTAGTAGGATCAAGAGAGTGTTGGCTGTTGGATAGCATAGAAATATAATTAAGAATATGAATAAGAGTAATAGCAATAGCAATATAATATAATTTAGGCTATAACTCCATATACACTAAAAATCTCATTGATATCAGTGGGGCTTATTTCTAAATATACATGCATAGTATTTTGTTGTATTTATGGACTGCACATTGTAATTATGAAAGCACATTTAAACATATTTAGCTTAGCATGCTCCATGGCAACACAAAAATTGTGGATTGCTACCTGTTCCATTTGGATTTCTGACACAAGTCCATCTATTTCAGTGGACATTCTGAAAATACTTTGCCTTCAAAAGAATGAATGTGTCTTTACAAACAATCTCAGTTTAACAGTTATATCCATATTGGCATGCATCTGGGTAGCTCTTGTGGAATGAATTTAGGTATACAAAGAATATACTGCTGCAATACATAAATTTGCACACTCCATGCCAAAGATACCTCTAGTACTAAATAACTATTAAGTACTGTTAAGTAGGAACTGATCAAGCTTGCAAATGTTCACTGGAGCCCATCAGCAGCATCCATCATCTAGTGCAAATAGTTTGGTGCAAAAGTCTGATGCAAAAGTAAGAGAAACTTCAAAGTACAACAATATAAACTTCTAAGAAAGAGATAGAATTAATGCTCTTTCTTTGATAACTCGTTTCCTTTTGGCATTTCTTTCTTCCCTATTCAACCCAATAAGAACAGAACAGAACAGAGATGATAAGAGTTCCTTTTGCTGCCCAGCTCTCTCAGTTAACGAAGACCATTTTTTTTAAGGGATGAAGTACTCTGTAGATAGGGAAATGGAGATTGGCAAAGCCTGAGATTGTCCTTGAATTCCAATTCACAGCTTGTTCAGAGTAGTGATAGTATCAGATTGTGAGTTGGGGAGGGTGTGGGGGAGTGGCAGGGTCCATAAAAATTGATCCATATTTTTGTACATTTTGGTATAGTTAAACTTTGTTCATTTGTAAGAGTACGCATTTTCTCCCATTGAATAAAGTAGGTTTATACACATAGGTCAAAAAACAACAATCATTTTTTCATGCACACTTTTCAAACACCCTGAGTGTGTGTGGTTCTGTAAATCACATCCTGGAAAAATATAAACTTCAATTTCAAATTGAATTCAGGTCTGCTTTCAGTTCTGGAAACTGCAAACTAGGTAAATTCTGGTCAAAACTAAGTGAATCGCCAATACATCCAATACATCTCTATGTATTGAGCTAGACATAGTTCAAGCAAGTGTGTGTGTGTGTGAACATATATATACACACTTGTGCATGTGTGCAAGCGCTTGTTTGCCTCTTGCAGCAATGATCTATATCTTGCCTAGTTTTTCTTTATGTATTTAATGCATAATAAATGTATTAAATACATAACCCATTTTATACATAATAAATAAATAAATGGTGTGTGTGTGTGTTGCCTAGCCTTTATTTATGTATTTAATAGAAATTGTTCATAATATATGTGATGGCTATAATCCAAATATGAAATGCTTATTGCATTTCTAGCAGGATCTAACTTTTATTCTACATGCTGCTGAATAAGCCGCAGTTCTCTGTCAATGCCAAAATGGAATTATTAGTTACACTTCATCAAAACAGCACTGTAGGAAGCTAATTACTATTCTGTATTTTGAAGGCCTTCTTCCAAAGGAGTCTCAGGTTAACAAGATCAGTCTGTTCTATCCCACAGTTTCTATTATCAGTGAAAAATGGTGTTTAAGTAGAAAACAATTTGCAAAAGAAACAACCTCTTTGAAAAGTTTTTTTCTTATATTCTTTAGCATTGCTTTTAACTGGGAGAAGAAAGATATTCAATAAAATTCACCCTGGGTTTCTTCTGCCTTTAGAGCACAGCATTTTATGTGTAGTCCTGTTGAACAAGGTGGCTGCTCCTTTCCTTTCCAAATTTGGTACTCTCTAGATGTTCTGGACTACAACTCTCTTCAACATTCTCTATTGGCCATACTAGCTGGAACTGATGGGGAACTTTGTAGCCCAGGGACAGAACACATGGTTTGCATATAGAAGTTCATTCTCTGTCATTTCAGGTAGGGCTGGAAGATTTCCTGCCTGGAACCCTACAAAGCCACTCCCAGTTACTGCTGACAGCACTGGAGTTGATGGACCAGTGGCCTGACTCAGCGTAAGATGGCTTCCTATGTTGTCTTGAATTGCTGGGAGGAAACCAGGCTGAGGAAGGCATAACATGACTGTGGTCCCACCAGCAAAATTAACATCACAATAACATCATAACAATAAGTTATGGGTGCTCATACAGCAACAGTGACAGAACAATCAGACAACACTGTCTACTCATATTTCTTTCTCACCTAGATATTGAAAACACCATAGTGTTGTTTGAGTGACTCCATGACATCACCCAGCCCATTACCTACATACACTTACCATCCTCATTCAGCACACAAATCCCATACAATAATATAAGCTCGATGTGTGATACCTAAGTTTCAAGCCCCGGTCATGATATCACAGACAAAAGATCTGTGCAACCTGAAGCAATACAATGATAACCAAAGATCACAGCATAAGGTCCATTTGCCTCATTTTGCCCAGTCCACTTTCATGCAGTCAACTGTCCTCTATGTTTGTTTTTGTTTTGTTTTGTTTTTTTGTTTTGGTTGATAGCCAGTGCTGCATATGTTTTCCCAGTGAACTTTATTATTATCCTTCTTCTTTCTCCACAGTAAAGCAGAATACTACTTGGTTTAATACTAGCAGTGACAATGCAAGGTGGGAGATCTGGAAATACATTGAACTGTTGGGAACTTGCCCCTTTCTGCTTTTGGTTTAAGTGACAAAACTTTGGACAAAATGTAAAGTATACTATAACGGAGAACATACTGCCCCTCTCGCAGAATGTGTGCCCTATTAGAAAGACTTCTGAGCTGAGTAATGTGGTATAGATTCCCTATGTGATAATCATACAAATTAATGATGTTTCTAATATTGGTACAGAAATTGTTTCTCTGGAACATTTAGCAAGTAATAGCTTCTCTTGTTTCTATATCAGCAGAAATGGTTTCGTAGACAGAAGTAGAAGATAGAGATAAGAAGGCAAGTTTCCCAGTTCCTGACTTGACTTCTGTAACGCGCTCTACGTGGGGCTGCCCTTGAAGATGGTCCAGATACTTCAATTGGTTCAAAATAGAGCTGCCAGGCTGCTGACGGGGACTGGGCATTATGTTCACATTACTCCAGTTCTCCGTCAGCTTCACTGGCTTCCCATTGAAGTCTGGGCCCAATTCAAGGTGTTGGTTATGACCTATAAAGCCCTTCACTGCTTGGGTCCTGGTTACTTGAAGGAGCACTTATGTCCATATATGCTCACCCGCCCCTTGAGATCAGCAGGAGAGGTCCTTCTCTGGAGGAGGGCTTTCTCTGCGGTGGGGCCCAATCTATGGAATGCGCTTCCCAGAGAGGTCCGCCTGGCGCTGTCGTTATTTGTTTTTCGGCACCCAGGCAAAGACCTTTTTATTCAAACATTATTTTAATTGTTAATATTATTTATTTATTTTATTCTTTGGCCAGGGTGACGTAAATTTTACTGTTGTACTGCTAAATTACATTGTTTTATATTGTGTTATTTCTTTATGATTGTGAGCCGCCCCGAGGCTTCAGTGAATGGGGCAGCATAGAAGTCCTCTAAATAAATAAATAATAAATAAAATTCAGGTAAGGCAAACATTACAAAACCACAATAAGCCTGTAGTGAATCGTTTCTAAATAGAACCAAACCTGGGTAACCCCTGCAGTCATGAGATAGTTCACCATATGGGAAAATTATGTGAACGTAAAAATTGTGCACTGGAATAGTTAATGAGAGAGGCCATATCAGTTAACTTACTCAATGGGATACTGTGAACCCTTTGTACTAAGATAAAGCCCCAGAAGATGTGCCATAGGTCAGTAGGGATTTATGAGAACTTTTGCCCTATTATTGTTGTTGTTGTTGATGTTGTTGTCATTCATTTTAAACTATGTTTTAATGGATTGTTATAAACCTTCCAGAAAGTTTTCCCTGTTGAGCAGAATAAAAGTTATAAAAACAACAACATTTCAGTTTGTTTTTGAATTTATCCAGTTTATGTTTCCCAGAACTGAATACTAAATCGGCAGTGTGATTAATGGAGAAATTGTTAAAATGCATACATATGAAAAAATGCATACATATGATGCATTCATGCATACATTAATATGCATGAATGCATCATACTTAAATATTATGCATAAACATAATGTTTAAGTATGATGGGATTTAAAGGTGGGATTTGGAGAACATTGACAAGCTCAAGATTGGCCAATTTACACATTCTTATAGGTTAGGGCAAAAGCAGATGCTTTGCATGTGAAAGTCCTCAGGGTCAGTCCTGTGTATGTTTAATTAAAGGAGCTCATGATGAGCAGGCTAGGAAAATCCTGCCAGAAACCGTGGCAAGTCACTGCCAGTCACAGTAGGCAACATTGTACAATATGAAGTGATATACTCTTTTGGCATAAGTCTGCTTCATGTATACCTTTTTCCGTTGCTGAAGACAATATGCAGGTGCAGAAGACATGGTTAATATGGAACACCTTCACCTTGTAGGAAATAAATATAGTTAGATTTTTTAAAACTTTCTTTAATTAGGTTCCATGTGTTCAATATCAAAGTAGAAGGGACAAATTAATATAATAATGTGTGCCTCAGTAAATCAAAGTTTACCACATTGAAATCTAGTGTAAAGATAACAGCTGTTACGATTTCCAGAGAGAGCAATGTTAGAACACAATCCTATAGCTGCTAGACAGAATCTGGACATAGGATTTTTGGAAGTCCCTGCTCCAGCCTTAGAGACTCGGCACATGGTTGAAGCTGGAACTCCAAACTCAGAGCATTTCCCTTTGGCCCTTGTAGCCAGCATGGAAAGAATGATGCTGGCTGTGGCTCCCAGGTCACAAAAGCAACTTCAAAGATGAGTTCTGGGGGGCAAAGTGGGAGATGGGAAGCGAAGGAGGCAAGGCTCCATCAACATGTGTCATCTGCTGGCAGAACCTCACAATCCTTGCCCCCATCCCAAGGCTAAACACTTTGGTGGATGGAGCTGCCAACGAAGTGTCGAGCATGGGAGGGACGATGCAAAGCAGACCTTTGCCTCTGCACTCCTCCAGATATGCATGGGATGCTGGGTAATCCTCCAAGTTCAGAGCACTGTGTCATGTCCACTGGATTGTGCTGCTGGTCTGTTTCCACAAAGCAGCAGGAATGTGTAGCCTGTTAAAGATTTAAAGGCTTAAGGACAAACACAAAAAGTTTAAAGACAAAGACATTTATTCAAACAAAGAGTTATTTGGGTACTGCAGCCCACTTCTCAGTGCCATAAGATACTCTCTCATGGTGTGAAGAGAGACTCAAGATATTTCCATCCACCACAGGATAGCAAGTATAATGTGATTGCTAGTCTGTTGGGTTTCAGTGGGAGCAACCAGGGTCCAGTGCCTGCTTTGTTGGTTGCAAGAAACTAGATGGACATGATTATCCATAATCCTTTCCACCTGATGGATTCTAAGCTCAGATTGCTGGTGAAAAGATGGCATATATGCCACCTTATTTCCATTTAGATGAGCTCTCATTCTCTTCTTTAATCTTTAAAAGGCATGGAAAAATTTAAACAGCAAACCAATACAGAACCACATATTGGAAATAAATCCCGAATTATGGAAAGAAATAATTTTTTTCAGGTGCTTAAATAGAACAGCAAGGACTAGGACTGACTAAAAACAGTGGATTCAGTGGATACTTAAATTCAGCTGGCCATTAATTGTGGAGAAAGCATCAAATGTGGAAAAAGCTTTTCTGTCACTGTGTTATTTTGAGTTTGCAGCATTATGGGCAATACTTAGCATACAGCAGATGAGTCATCCTCATTGAAAGTTTTTGTCCCCACTGACTTTCTCAAAGCATCAGTATTCAAAATTTCCTTTACTAAAATGATAAAAAGAGAGAGAAAATAGCCTAAATTGCTCTAAGGTGACAGTATCTGGATGAATGCACCATTACAGTTCCTGGCTTACTAGTACAATGAGCTGCAAATTGTACTGCCTTGACAAAGATCACCATGAAAAAATCACAAAGAACTGTGAAGAAGCAGTGGTATGCAGTATGGCTAATAGAATGCAGAACTCTTTCAAATAGAAAGCTCATTGATCATACTTTCTGATCTATGACAAAATATTTCTAAAAATATCGAACACTTCAGAGATTACAGCACACAATTGTAAAGCATAAGGAAATTTTTTATCTTTCAATAAACAGAAAATTCATTGTTCGTAGACCTTGAATGTTACATAAATATTTCTGTTGATTACAAAGCATGCTAACACTTCTGTTACATCCTGGAATTCAGCTTAGAACCAATGATGACTTCTAAATTCTACAAAAATGAAAGCATGCATTTTGTATTCAGCAGGTATAATAATTAATTGCTCACTTCTACCACCTAGTGGAAAAACAGAGTTTATTAGTACTTCTAAAGAATGTAGCAATGCCATACCTGTAATCTCCATAAAGCTCAATAATGGGCTTGATCCCACCTCAATCTCTGGGACATATTCTATAGAGAAGTGTATCACAATAAAGTGTATCACAAATACAAAGATTGTATGCAACTCCATAGAAACTTATGGGGACCCCTAGCCCTCCCAATATCAAATGGATCATCAGTA
Source organism: Varanus komodoensis (assembly GCF_004798865.1). NCBI lineage: Eukaryota > Metazoa > Chordata > Lepidosauria > Squamata > Varanidae > Varanus > Varanus komodoensis. The sequence goes on from NW_025335438.1 coordinate 27,142,351, forward strand.
CTGTTCATTCTGTTGCAGAGCTTTAAGGCTAGCAGTGGTGGAGCCAGGGTTGGACCATCTGACCCTGGTCATGGGAAGCACTGGAAGAGCAGAAACAAGCTTCATCCTATTCACATAGCCATGGCAATGCCATCTATATGTGCACAATTTAGAAACCCATAGATAAATACCACTTGCAGGGTTAGAACAAAGAGGTTCACATTTGCCTCAGCCACACTGGTTTATGTTCAGCATCACTCCTAAGCTTCCTCAAATCCAGGCAGATTTGGAACTGAAGAAAAGGAAGGTTCTTTCTATTTTCTACCTGGAAATGAGTGCCAAGACAACAATTCACCAAATATTAAGCTATTCATACTCCTGATCAGATCTACCAGCTCACTGTATGTTATATATTGGTATTTTTCTTACACGAAATGCATGCTTACCCAGGGATGTGTATAAAAGAGTTAATGTAAACAAGGAATCACAGGGGGTGATTTATAAATACATTATTTTCTAACATGTTAAGGCAATAGATACAGCCTTGTTGTTGTTTAGTTGTGAAGATGCATCCGACCCATCGCAACTCCATGGACAACATTCCTCTATGCTCTCTTGTCCTCCACCATCTCCCGGAGTCCACCCAAGCTCACACCAACCGCCCCAGTGACTCCATCTAGCCATCTCATCCTTTGCCGTCCCCTGCTTCTTTTGCCCTCAATTGTTCCCAGCATCAGGGTATTCACAGCCTAGTGAATCTCATTGTCCTTTACTGGCTTTCTGTTATAGCAGAATGTTATAGGACTTTGAGGAATGAAGAAATAGGGAAATAGCAACCTAAAGAATAAAATCCTATCATTAAAATAATGGGTCATAGAATCAAGAGAACATGAAATGGAAATGAAACATGAGCCATATTATTAATATTTCAAGACTAGTTAATTTTTCTTGCCTTGGTTAAGATATCATACAGATAGGACAAAAGCTGACTTTCAGAAGCTCTCATATGATCAGAATCAAACAGATAGTTGGAAAATATTGCTATTGGAATCATAATTTGAAAGCAAGAACTTGGACAAATGACTTGTAGAAATCCAATGTGTCAATTAAACACATTCAGTTTTCCAGAAAAGTCCCAAGACATGCCTGCGAAACAAACGAATGCACTGGATTGCAGACGGCATGACAGTTCTTGCATAAGCAGTATTTATAACCACACGGGTTTCATTTGGCTGACAACATCACTGACCTTTCAGTTCGGTAGAGTTAGTGCTTAATTAATTTGGTAATGCAAGCTGAATTTTCTCCTTTCGAAAAATGTATTTATCAGCTGGTAGAATGTCATCGTGGTGTTTAAATTCTATGGCTAGCATCAAACAGTGCCCAACACTTGTGCTAACAACATTGGGTAGCATAAACCAATGCTTGGGCAAAGCATTGATGGAGCAATAAGAAAGTGTGGCAGTTTGCCCCTGAAGTGTGGCGGCGGCACTGAATTTAAGCAGCAAATTGTGACTTTTTCATGTTACTAATGCTCATTACAAATACTAAATAGAGTGTACAAATGTTGGATGATGTCAGTGCAACATCATCAGCAATATTACTGGAACAGAGATGAATCCTATCTTATATATGCCCATGGCCATTCTTGTAAGATTCTGCTATCACAAAGATAAAGTGCACTATTTAAAGCAACCCTGTCCAATTTATGACCCACCAAGCCAAGTAGTTTGAACTACTACTACTCCCTTTTATTTAGTCCCAGAAGCGGGACTATGCATGGCCAGTAGATCCTATTTCACTTAGTGGACTGCAAAATCACAAACATATCCTACACTTTCCCCACGCATCATATCCCACCTCATTTCCAAGGTCCCCCCTAAAGCAGACTTTCAGAAAGAAAATGAAAATGGGGAAGTACTAGTCCCAAATTAAAATGGGACTTCTGTTGATTCCATTGGATCAAAGCCAATAATCAGTTAGGATACAAAGATCCTTGAGTACATATCCAAACACTTTGGCCTAGGTACACAAACTGTCTTTGTTTCCACTTACAAATGCAGTTTCTGTAGCTACATCAAAGCTTTAAGGACACCAATTTTCAGGATAGCTTTTGGAGGTCTAGTCATGGATAATTGTACCCTTTCCATCCCTTCTCAGATACCATGGAAAGCAAAGTGGTGGGTTCCTCTCCTGACATCAATATCACAAACTAAGAAGAGGATGGGGGCTCTGAGGGCTATAAAGCTGAAAATGCTTTATCAGAGAGACAGACAATGAGAACACCTCTGCTAGTCCTTCCACCCTGCCTGGCTTTTGCCAGCACAAAAATGTCACTCCTGTAGGACTGCATATCCTTGCATAAGAACATTTCACTTCCATTGATATTCAACAGGTCTGCTCTTTGCTAAGGCAGCAAAAAATTTAATAATCCTCCATATCAGTAGCCATGGGTATTTTCCGAGTTTTCACCTCCCCAGTGCAGAATTGTCTGTATCTAGGAAAGCACTCATATGATCCCTGAGTAGGAGTCCTAAGGACCACAGTATGACTTGGAAAACAGTTTCCAAGGAAAGAACCACAGACAAAACCATGACAGTCGCCCCACATAATAGCAAAGCCACTTTATAGGAGGAGGAAAGAAGACATTCCATTGACTATGAAGAAAATGGAAAGGACAGGATATGATTTGTCCTGAATCTGCCCCAACAGCTTTCCTTCAAAGTGCACTTTCTAGATGCCCTGAATGAGTGCAAATTAACCAAAGCATTGTCCACAGGAAGTTCTCAACCTTCTCTAGAAAAGACAGGAGCCACTCTGCTTCTCTCACATTCTTCTAATTAGAGCTCGGTCATTTCTCTGTACCATCTCAGGTAGAATTCATGCTCTGTAAGTGTGCTTATATCTCATCCAGGTTTCATATGTCAATTTAAAATTTTAACTATCTACCAGTAACAGTTTGATACTAATGAAGCAATTGCTGCTTTTATTCCTCCTGGGTACCTTCAAATATTGCAAGCAGAATGCTTCTGAATTTACTTCTAATGACACTTGTCAAGTAACAAGGTAATAAATCCTCATATTTTTATTAAGTAGAACACAGTATAAAGGTTAATACTTGTGTTTCTTATACTTTAAAGATATCTACATTGCAATTAATTTCCATTGGCCAATCCCCTTATGCAATGCCATTGGATACTGGAGTATGAAATTCTGGCTTGATATTATTTATTGTATTGGAAATATTGTTGTGGTAAGTGATTTCATTAGTCCCAGTGATAATATGTAGATATGAATGTGCAACTGAACAGTTGACAATTTAAATTTTCAGTGAAATCTAACTAGTGAAATGCTGATGCTCTTTTACAAGTATGCAACTCTATTCATTAAAAAAAAACTTAACATATCCAAGAAATATATAAATGATTAATATAATTTTTAGAACTACCAAGGATTCTTTCCCAATAGTCCTCACCCCATGCTTGTCTTGACCTCTCCCATTATTTATTTATTTAAAACATTTGTATGTCACCCAACTGTGCCACAACACCTCTGGGCAGCTCACAACTCGAGAGCTGCACCACATTTATTATGTTGTGGTTGTCATGGCTCAAGACCAGAAACCCTCAAAGATGAAATTTTCCAGAAACAGCATCTTTGAGAGGGTTCCACAATGAGTCTCCAGTCCTTCTAAATGGAGGCTCTTTTCTAGGATTGCATATCATATACATTATACCCAGGAGGTGCTACCATCCCCTGACTTTGAGAAGAGGACCTCAGATTTCTCTAGTGAACAGGGAGACCCTGAGCAGTAGTCCTGTAACCAACTTCGCATACCTCCGATCTTCATTCCCCAGGAGAAACCAATACCTACACAAAAGGGCCCACTGGCCTTTTAACAGTCAAATACAACACTTAAAACAGTGAATCACCCAGAAAGACTCTGAAGGTTTCTCCCAGCCAGAGCTATTGAACTGTGGTGTAAATTGGTGTCCTGCAACAGAGGGGGTTGGACCTGATGTTCTTCATGGCCCCTTCCAACTCTACTATTCTATGATTCTTGCTTGTAACATAGCTCTGTTCTCCATGCTCCTGAAATTCAGTTGTGTACAACATGCTGTAACTACCTGTCCCATGTCATGCCTCATTGCTATCCCATGTCATGCCATTCAGACAACACAATCCCAGATGGGCTAGGAAAGCTATTGGCATTGAACACCTGAAGCACCTGGAAGGAAGTCTTCTTGTTTCAAAACTCTTGTTGGAATTCCTTCAATGAAAATGAATAGATATGCATTAAATACTGGAAATAAGTATTCTTTGTCCAGAAATAAATAAATAATTGGTATGTCCAAAAGCAGTCATAAGGACTTAAGATAGCAAAAGAGCTTAGCTGGCAAGATCAAACTTTCATTGTTATTTTTCACAGTAATAGATTTTCTGTAGCGTTGACAAGTGAACTGTGGGACCACTCAGTGACTTTCTCAGAAAGTTTAGGGACATCATGGAGCTCTGCGCATCACTAGGAATTTATTTGCCCTGTGTGAGCACCTGGAGTCAAGGATCTGGACTAAAAATAAATGAAATGTTAGCAAGCATTTAAGGAGTGTGCCTGTGTTGTTTTATTCTTTATATGTTGTTGTTAGTTGCAAAGTCGTGTCTGACCCATCATGACCCCATGGACAACATTCCTCCAGGCCTTCCTGTACTTCACCATCCCCCGGAGTCCACTTAAGCTCGCACCAACTGCCTCAGTGGCTCCATCTAGCCACCTCATCCTCTGCCATCCCATTCTTCTTTTGCCATCTATTGTTCCCAGCATTAGGCTCTTCTCCAGGGAGTCCTTCCTTCTCATTAGGTGGCCAAAGTATTTGAGTTTCATCTTCAGGATCTCACCTTCTAAAAAGCAGTCAGGGTTGATCTCCTCTAGGACTGACCGGTTTGATCGGCTTGTGGTCCAAGGGACTCGCAGGAGTCTCTGCCAGCACCACAATTCAAAGGCCTCAATTCTTCGGTGCTCAGCCTTCCTTATGGTCCAGCTTTCACAGCCATACATTGCAACTGGGAAAACCATAGCCTTGACTATATGCACTTTTGTGGGCGGGTGATGTTTCTGCTTTTTAGTATGCTGTCTAGATTTGCCATAGCAAATGCAGCCAAGAAATTAGCAAATGCAGCCAAGAAATTAAGAGACGCTTGCTCCTGGGAAAGAAAGCTATGGCAAATCTAGACAGCATACTAAAAAAGCAGAGACATCACCCTGCCAACAAAAGTGCGTATAGTCAAGTGTCTCTTAATTTCTTGGCTGCAGCCCCCGTCTGCGGCGATCTTGGAGCCCAGGAAAATAAAATCTGTCACTACCTCCATTTCTTCCCCATCTATTTGCCAGGAAGTGAAAGGACTGGATGCCATGATCTTAGTTTTCTTAATGTTGCATTGCAAGCCAACTTTTGCTCTCTCCTCCTTCACCCACATCAAGAGGCTCTTTAGTTCCTCTTCACTTTCTGCCATGAGAGTGGTATCACCTGCATATCTGAGGTTGTTGATATTTCTCCCAGCAATCTTAATTCCAACTAGAGATTCATCTAGCCCCGCCTTTCTCATGATGTGCTCTGCATATAAGTTAAATAGGAGGGCGACAATGTAAAGCCTTGCCAAAACCTTTCTCAATTTTGAACCAATCAGTGGTTCCGTGTCCAGTTCTCATGGTTGCTTCTTGAATTCTTTATATAGTGGGTGCTATTTTACTATCCATTTAAAATTTAATACAGGCAGTCCCCGAGTTACAAACATCTGAATTACAGACACCCCGTCGTTACAAATGGACTGCCAGAAAGACTTTTTTTTTTTTTTTAGTTACTGTGGGAAATCATCATCACTCTAGAGAGAGTGGAAGTGAAGTGGGAACAGGGAAGGCCTCCAAAGCATGCCTTTCTCCCTCACCCATCCACAGAATGAAATCTTTCTGACATTTCCTTACTGCAAAGAGGAGGCACTGGTGGGTTTGGACAAGTAGGTGGTTCTAGAGATAGTTGTGGTTTTTCCACTTTTATGGGCCCCTGTGAAGGAGAACTTACTATACCTGATCTGACTGACACACAAATTCAACTTAAAGAAAATTCTCTTTTCTCAGGAGCAGAATTAATTCATAACCTGGGGACTGCCTGTATATCAAATTCTTTGAACAAGTTATTAAAGACTTCAACATTTTGAGCAAACTGGAACGAAAAAGCAAATGTTACAGAGAGCAGACGAGCACCTGAATCTCCCTTTAGAAAAGCCAGCTCTGCTATCCTTTCAGCACCAGGTTAAGACCGTTCTCTATGCTGAAGCATTGAACAGGTCTAAATAGCACAGAGCGGGAGCACCCATTGCCAGCTGTTTCTAGCAGGCCCACCTGTACAAACCTGTCTTAACTCTTCAGGCTCCTCAAATTTTGTTTTTAACCAGTCATGAAATATTATGACACTTTCACTGTTGTTTAGATTTATATTGTATTTGATGGTATTTTATCAACTGTTGTACACTTCCTAGACAGCTTTGGCTATTGGGTGCTATAGAAATAAAAGCCATTATTATCATCATCTCTATAAGAAACTAAAATAAATGGCAAAAATGGATGCAATATGTCATAAAACATACCTCATGGCAAAAATGGATGCAATGTGTCATAAACACACCTCATTCGAATAAATTAACTATGAAATAAATGACTGTTTTCAGAAGGGTTTAGAAACAAAATGAAACGAGTTATGAAACAAACTAACCTCATTTGCACACATCCTCTCTTTCCATATGGATTAGGGCTCTTTCATGATATATGAAGAAAGAGAATAGATAATAAATTGAGAGGTAGGGGCTTGTGTTAGTTTTATCTTAACTTTTTATAATTAATTACTCAAGGCAATGAATGAATTCACAAATGTTTGAATACAATATCAACATTATTAGGTGCAATTCATTTTTACTGGAAGTAAACATCTGTATGATGTACACTGGTCTTTGAACATTGGACAAAGTATGCCAACTACTTCTGGCCACATCTCTTCTAGTGCTGAGGGAGTCCCATCTAAGTCACAGTCCCCTATGCATCAAACTGGGATGCATGATCCAGATCTGCCTCTAACATTCATTCCTTTCCTGCCCTTTCCCCACAAGTTCCAATGTCCTAAGTAGTGACTCTAGGGAAGTTCTGTTCAACATCTAGGTCCTTCTGTATGTTCATCAGTGTAACTCAAAACAGCATCCCTCAGCACCGATTGCAAGAATATGTCATGATATATAATGTGGAGTGGACACAAACTCCTGTCTCCCTTCTCCAATTGGGTTGATAGCAAAATAAATTGTGCTTCTCCCATCATTACCAGCTATCTCCACACAGCAACCTTGAGTGAGTGGGGTGGATTGCAGACTAAGCCAGCTGAGATGGGTGCTAGGATTACATAGCACCTCTCTTGTTTGGCACTTCACCAGCCACTGTACAAGAGTGGCATGCATCTGTACACTGACACCTGCATGTAGCAAATAGGTCCATACAATGTCCTCTACCCTGAACATTGAGCATGCCCACTTCCACCCTCAGTCAGAGGAAGAATCAAGAATACACTGTGCTATGATTTTAGGATTTATTATTTGTTTGCTTTTTGTACTGCAAATCTTTTTCCATAAAAGGGAAAGTTTTTTTTAAGTATGGTAACCAAAACAGTTCATTAAGCCCTTCTGCACCTCTTCTGGCTTACATCAGAATCAAGTTTAAACAGCTCCGAGGTTTTACAGTGAAAAAGCTGCTTTTATAATCAGTGAGCTCATACTCACCATCCAACCAATTATATTTCTTTTTTTAATTTTACATACGCTGAGTTATAGAGCAAATCTGGAAGAAAAACAAGGAGAAACACTCTTGGGGTAAAAATGCCATTCTCTCTCTCTCTCACACGCACACACAGTGTTCTTTATGCGTTTTTCTTCTAGTGGTAAAGTTTGACAGTGCAGCAAATATTCTTTAGTGACTCACTCATTGCAAAACTTAATAATGAGGGTACTTGAATTATCTTCTTCAGTTCCTCCAGATCAGTTATAATCCATGGAGGCTTTGCAGTAACAAGTTTAGACACCCAAGTTTTGCTGATCTCCCCAACTGACTCAGGCCATATTCCTTCCAAATAGAAAATTGTTCTTTGAGGTTGGAAACCTCTCCAAAGCACAACATGGTGTGGAGGGCTGTTGTGGTGGTGAGACCAGTGAAAACTGAGAGTACTTTCAGACAAGAAAAAGTCCTTTCAGACAAGAAATGTCACCAGTGGAATCAACAGTCTTGAATTTCCAGGGTTAAATATACAACTAACACCCTGCCATATACCCAGTCAGATGTAGCTATTTGATGATGTAGCAAAGCCAAATGTTGTGATGTAAAAGGTTCACGCTGAATGAGAAGACAATTTCAGCCTATCTTCAATATTCCTCTTCTTCCCTGAAAAAAAATTACCACCAGCCAGGAGCTCATTTGCAGAAGGCACCTTTTGGTATGAAACATGCCCACTTTAGGTCATGCCTGTTTACTGGCAAATATGGATAGTTTCCATTTGCTTCATTGTGGCTGGAGACCTAGTAGTGACTCTTTGCCAGTGCACCAGGCTGACACAGATCAGTTGAGCTCTATAATAATGTAGTTCATTGATTGTGCCAGCTAACCATCCTGACTGAAAATCCCTGCAATAGGGATAGTTCACTGCATGGGGGATAGCTCTGTACAGTGTGAAACAGAACAGAAGAGGCACCCCAAGAAAAATCAACTTTGTCAGTGGAGGAACATAAAAATGATTTTTAATACCACAACACTAATATAGGTAAATGTAGAAATAAAAGACAAAAATAGTCACTTTAGTAACAGCAATATATAGAAAGCTAAAGAACAGAGTAAATTCTCTACAATAAGATTCCTGGGATTCAATTACTTAGGTAAAACTTTTCATGAGGTTTAATATGTTTTAATATGATGTAACTTTTATAGTTATTTTTAATGTGCTGTAGTGAACTGCCCAGAGAGCTTTGGATGTTAGGTGATATAGAAATTAAATGTTGTTGTTGTTGTTACACAATAAATTTTGCAGACAGAAGGATGACAAATTATATTTTTTATCAATAGAATGTGGAAATGCCCAGAGAATTGGAATACAGATGATAGTTGCATGGAAACCAGAGTCTTTTCTCTAGCCAGATGTTCAAGGCATGTCTAGAGAATGTTTCAACCCAATTTATTTGTATTTACTAGAACAGAGGTGGGCAGAAGGTACCCACTAGCAGATCTCTGGGGTGACCTATAGTTGAGCGACAGGGTATTTTACTATCAGCTCTCTAATGATGCAAGAGAAGTGTTTCTTCTCTAAATTAGATGGCTGAAAAAGAATGCAAGGGAGAAAGCCAAAAGTGAATTTTTGATTAGAAGGATTTATGAGTCTGTTTCTGGAACCAATAACAAATTCCTGGGCTAAGCTGAAAAACATGCTGTTCCTTATGTCTGCCTGCCTGACCCAATAATTTGCACCTGATTCTAGTTGATGACTTCAGGGCTCTAGTGAAAAATCAATATAGATCACAAAGGCAAGATTTCTGTGTCACCCGGCATTAGAATGTTTGCAGAGAACCCTGTCAAACATCTGTATGCATAAATGCCTACAGATGTTTTGATTAATGTGCTTATGTTATAAGTGGAGCCTTCAACTGGCCATACACAACGTCCAATATATGCACATATATCAACTTGAATATTTGTAAAGGGCTTCTTGTTGCTCTTAAAGGGATTGCAGCAATCTAAGATACAGTTGTTTAACCTGGATATAAAAGATTTCTTAGACACGTCTTGATTTACTAAAAAAAAATCTTGCTTCTTTGGTCATTTTTTTCCAATTTCTTCCTTTTTCTTTCCATAGGACTGGTTCTTTCTCTGCTAGGTTCCAAGAAGCATACATGCATAAGTTTTGCATTGCCTCCATTCATTTTCCCTTGCCCTTGCATAAGATTGATAGAGCTGAAATTTAATTTATTTATTTTTTAGAAATTAGTCTCTAATCTGATAGCTTTGGAATGTCCCTTGGCACTTAGCTACTGCATAAATTGTCTAAAATCTGGACAGTCATTGCAATATCCTTTGAGTCTGCTAATTATTTGCACGGTTTATGACAAGTGTGCTCCATTGGGTACAATTATGAATGTTTATTGAATAATTGCTGTCCTTGTCAAATGTTTGATTGAATATTTTCCCACTCTTAGTAATATTTTTACTGAGTAATTGTCTGCAGTGAATAATATCTTCACTCAGTAATTGCCTACTCTGAATAAAATTTTCATTGAATCATTTCCTATTTAATTCAATATTGTGTCGTGAATTATTATTTGTTCTGACTCATTGGAAGTTGGTTGCAATTTGTAAGTTTGCTTCTATATCACATTTGTTTAAATATGTCTAAAGAGGAAGCCCACATTCATGTAAAAAGATGGGGTGTTGTTTTTATTTTGCTTTTTTAATTCATATTTAAATGCAAATTTTCCCAGAGAAGGAAAAGATGGCATCATCTGGAAATAGCAGTTGGGAACTCACTGAGGAGAATGAATATTGATTAAAAAGTAGCAAATTGGATCAGTATTGCACTGTAAAAGAAAAATCAAAAAGAGCTGAAGGAGAGAAAATGGAAACGTAGAATGATAATTGCTAGGCTCCAAAGAATCATGGGCATTTACAGATAATAACAATGGAACATCCACAGTTGATAGCTAAAGTTTTGTAATTCCTACTAATATGTCTAATACTTGTTACCTAGACTAAACAAGTGACTACAATGAACCAATCTGGTCCGAGTATATGCCTATATTCATCCTTAAAAAGATACTAAGATCCCAATACAATAAAACCACTATTATGGGAGAAACTTCTACATCCTATTTCTTTTGATGCCCAAACAATTAGTAAGTATAAGGAATCCATGCAACTAGTTCTGATATGTATCAATGTTTTCTTTTATTTATTTGAATTGTGTGTGTTTGTGTGTACGTGTGTACTTTCTTCTAATAGTTGTATCCAACCATTGTAAAATGAGAAGATCTTGTGGGAAATTCTTGAGGGGAAAGGACATAGTTCTCTTAGAAGTATGCCTTTGCCTCTTTCCCCAGATATAAACTTATGATAAGCCCTAGTGCCATGTAAGTCTTGCCATTGAGATACTTTCAGTCTTTCGCCATTGTGATTAATATTCTGTTATAATAATGGTGAACATTCCTGTTAACATTTGAAATAGTTTGTGAAATAGTTTCATTTTTTCCTCTGCTTTGGTTGGTGATCTAGAGTACCATTTGTGGCATTTTAATTTTTCCAGTACATGATGCAGAGGCTTCTGTCAGAGGAAAAGAAAATATTGATCTTTATTTTAAAATTAATTAAAAACAGGAAGAAAGAAATGGCTCTACCTGAACAAATCTGTACTCACTATCCCAAAACAACAAAAAAACCCAGATGCAAGATTTAGCTTGATGTTCTAGCAGGAGCAGTAAGCAAGGGAAAATGACAGATTGGCCTTGGAAATGGTGGGTGTGAACACTGCTCAGGTATTTAGATCTTTGTATTTAGATATTTATTATTATAGAGGGCCAGACTGAGACAAAAATACTTATGGAACATGTCACAATCAAATTATCTGCCAGAAATTAACATTTATATATTCCAGTATCAAATATTTTTCTACCTTACCTGATTCTAAATATTGTTTCTGCTTGGTAAAGTAGATGAAAATTGTATTTTTAAACAATGATGACTGAAAGGAAAACATTAACAAAATAGTGTAAGCTTAATTACAATTTGTAAGCCAATTCTAAGAATGCTACATCAATAAATGAAGCTTTGAGATGGATGTACAGATACAGGAGTACATGGGAAGGGATATAAGTGACTGCTCTCTTATTTATTAGCTTGCTGCAGGATCCTCAAATATTCAAGCATTTCTAGTAAAGAACATTCATTTCCCTCAAATGTTAATAGAATATAAATAAATAAATGTTTGATCCTCATTTGAAAAACAAATAAATATTGGAAAGGGTGTTTTGTTAGAAACAAACAGTAAAAATAACCTGCATTTTGTTTAAAATCTTGCTGCCTCTTTTGATCACAGCAGATATGGCAAATAATTGAAGAACTTCCTACCTTTTTCTGAGCTCTTTTAAACATTTCACAACTCAGTATATCACCTTCTCCTTTTCACTAGGCTTGATATATCCAACTTCTTCATCCCTTCCTCAGAAGGCGTTTTCTTCAGCAGTCTTTATCAACCTGATAGCTCTCTTCCTTTTGGTTTGCCAATATCTTCTTGAACTGTTGGTGCACAGAAATGAACAGAGTACCCCATAAGAGATGGTTAACCAATATTGAATTAAAAGGGTACTATTATGCTCTGAGGCATACAGACACAAACTCAATAATATTGGCCTTTTGTGACACGACACAGTAGACTTTTTATCCATAATATATCAAAGATTTGGCTCAGAAATGCTTATAAGTTCATTTTTTGCTTTAGGTATTTGAATCTTCTATCAAATATGTAAAACTAATTGTTATTTAGTTTCATGGTACTGCTGTGCTCTTCAATGTTTTACAATCATTTTGAATCTTGAATTTATCCTCAAAACAATTTTGCCAACACATACAGTTCTCTAGTATCAATGAACTGTGTAAGACCATTTCTGAGGCTTCTATCTTGCATTCTATTCCTGCTGCATTGCATGGATTTAGGACCAGTAGAATAGCAGCAGTGCAAACCCAATCTCACTGCAGAACTATAAACATCTGGTTAAACATTGAGAAAAAGGTGGCATTGTTCGTGCATCTAGGTTTGGGTTTATAAACACAAGCACCAGAGATTGTACACAGCCAAAGGGCAAGATCCTGATCCACTCATCAATTGACCACCATTTTTTTCCACCAGAGACTGTCTTGCTGATTTTTCTATGTCCAGAAAAGAGATTACCATTTAATCTTCTATGATCCCTCACCTTCTACTCCAGCATGTACCCATCTAGAACTCTACTGCTGATCACTTCCAATACCAAGCACTGTTTATGGGATGATGCTCTGATAGCTGCCTTCAGCCTTCTGGGTTCTGAAAGCCTGAGCATTTTCAAGGCTGCCAGTTCCAGGAGGGTCTGTGACTTTCTGAGAGTTCTTGTGGTGGCAGTGACTGATGATAAGAGGAGACCAATCTTACTCTTCTAAAAGTAAGTTGAAAAGGAAGCATATGGTTTAGGTGAATGGCTGTTACAATTAGCTTCATAAATTGTATTAGAATAACTTGGAATAACTTTAATTCAATTTATTTAATCAATTAAAGTGCAATAAATTGAAATAGAGCAAACCTAATTACATTAAGGTGGAAAATTAGAAAACATTGTGTTTGAGGGAAAGACATGTTACAATAAATGTAATTTTCTAAACTTCAATAAATTAATTTATTAATGTGGAAACTTGTGGAGGGGCAGATGGAAGAATGCAAATAGTGGCCCATGCAAATTCAGTACAAGGAAAATGAATACATGTGCATGTGTGTTTTTGTGAGCCATGGGCTGAAATATTGTGCAGCCCAATCTGTGTTTAAGAGAGTCAATTACTGACTTTGTGCTAGAATGTTTCACTGGAGAATAAGGTTCATATCTGTGGGATGAAGGTGGTAAAAGATTTCCATTATTTCCTACTGTGTGGATGAGCTGCAGCACACCTCAGGTTTCCATGTGCACCTTTCTTTTGTCATACCTATGAGAAGTCCAGAAGCTTTAGCTTCTTGTTTTAAACAAGTCATACTTCTTCAAGATGAGTAAACTCCAGAATGCATGGATTATTTGAATTATGGTTAGTGTTTCAGACCAAAATTTAAACATAGAACCATAGAAAACAGAGTGAGTCAGAAGGGGTCTCCCGGGCCATCTAGTCTGACCTCCGGCACCAGCTGGCAAACCACATTTCCCCAGGTGCAAGCTTAATACAGAACTGTATATTTAAAACCAACAGCAGATGCTTCTCGATTCCTACTATTATGTTCAAAAAAGAGGTGAACTGCAAGAGCAGCATGTGTTCCTCATGGCAGCAAATCTTTCCCATTGTCTTCTGAACACTGGTTCCTACAGAAGTTGTTAGGGACTGAACCTGAAGCCTTCTGCATACCAAACACATGATTCAATTTTCTGGGGAATTAAAGTTAAACAATGCATTGCTGTACAGATGCACTTCCCAGTTATATCGGTAGTTTTGCAGTTTGGGTTCCAATTTTTATTAAGATCCCTCCATGCAGAAAGAGTAGAGCTCCATTTCTTCCTTCCCCAGCTGCAACTATATTGATAAGCCCCAACACACACACGGTGGGAGCAAGAGAAAGAGCTCCATGCTGTTTCCACTGTAACATCACAGCCAGATAAAGTTAAACCATCCCTCCTCCATTTTGTTTGGGTTCCCAGCAAAAATCATATTGTCTCAGCTTGGGGAAAAAAGATAAATCAGAAAGAGACTTACTTCCCTTGGCATCACTTGCTCAAAATCACTTTAAATTGGTTTGTATATTGAGCACAAGAAAGATTGCATGAAAGAAATATTTTGGAGGAAGAGGTGAGACTTCTGAAGAAAACTTCAAGAATAGCTAGCAAAATGTTGCAAAGCAACGGATGAACTAAGTTATGGATGGGAGGGAGATAAATGGAAAGAGCCTTGATGCCTGATCATGAGACTGAAGGTATAGAAACACAGCTTTTCTCCAATTGTGAATAACATTCATCTCAGATCAGCCTTAATTACTGATCTAATAATAAGGAAGGTCACGTCATATGGTGATATATGAAGGTAATAGAGTAGGAAAATCCATTTAATAGCACTTGTTCCCTACAGAGAACAAAAGCCTTTTACCTTTATAATTAAGTATTCTCTTTACAAAATGCATCCAATTAATGACACATATGTTGCAGCTTGTCTATACAATCTAAATGGCAAATGTTCTCTGGGCAGATCTTTTATTTTAAAAGAAGGCTGGCTTTACTTTTGTCATGACCAAAGCAGCTTTGTATTTAATTTGGAGGCATTCCTTTCAAGATGGAAAAATAGCCACAACTCAGGTATGAGCTGCCTCAGTATAGATAATTAAAAACAATTTCTTTCCAGGGAGACAAGGGAAATAAAACTATGGGCTATTCTGGAAGGAAACAAAAGAATTATAAATGGCACTTTAAGATGTAGCTTCAATAATTTATTTTAATTACATAGTAATTTTAGAAACAAAATTTAATATTTTGAGGGGGAAACACTGGAAAGTAGGGAAGTTATTGGAGAAACCTGCAATGAACTCAAATGAGTTCAGATTTCTAAGAACCCAACCGAGATTTAGTTGCAGGAAAGTATTAAAACTAAAAAACACTGGCCAAAAATGTGTTTAAGTTAAAAGACAATTCATATTTTTCAAGGATTTGTGTATTTGGGAGAGATTCAAGCATTTTGAAAAGCATGAATGCATTTGTACATTATTGAACCAAAAGGGGAGAGGAGGGGACATTGACAATCTGCAAAATGTAGAGACCAAATAGCACAACATCCGTCCATCCATTTATTTATTTGATTTCTGTACTGCCCGTTTAAAGCATGCAAGATCCTGCATTAGATAGGGCTGTGGTCTGAACTAGCAGAGCTCTTCTTCTGTTCTATTCTAGGCTATGATTTGTTGAGAAGAATTGTCTTTTCTTTTCACAAATCATCTATCCTTTCAAAAATGAGAATGACCTGACCAAAACTGGGTTAGGATCACAGAAATTGCTCTAAGATAACGAGAATTTTATAAAGAAAGAGTAATTGTAATTCACCAATCGTATCATGTGCCATCAAAGAGACGGCAGTTTAAAAATTGATAAGGGAGGCAAAGAGTACTAAGTGAAGTTATGTTCCACTCTTACACTTGCTTCTCCAGCATAATTTTATATTGCATTGTTATAGTTCTAATCTTGCTTCCCACAGTCAAGCTTAATAGTTCTGCCTTTCCACACATGTCTCTGTGTTGCCTAGTGTTTTCCATGTTCCTTTTTTACAATCCCTTTATGGGTTAGCTGCTACATTTAAGGGACTCTGGAGAAAGCATCCTTGGGTGCCCATCCTGTTCTGTGCACATCTAGCCACCGTCTGGTTCCCTACAGTGTCCCAAAGCAATGCTAGGCCAGAGGTATTGTAGAAAATTAAAAGGGGTGGCTCAGAGTGCCAGGCCAGGCAGGGCAAACATCAGTAGTAGATCCTTTCCATTGTCAAGGGATTCCAGTTACGAAAGCCAGTGTTGCCCCCTGTGCCTGAAAGTTAAGTACCCACAATCTTAAAAATCCAATGTGATGTCTGCTTAGCCATCTGCCACATTTCATACAGAAAGGATTACCACCTGACAGTTTTGTCTGCTAGAAGTAGATTGGAAATCTCTTGCACTTCTCATGTTTCACTTGCACCTTCTTTCAACCCGTCTTCCTGGGTGCTCCACTGTATGCATGATAGGCCAGCCAAGTCCCTAGTGTCAAATTCTGCCTCAAGAGATGCTTATGCATCACTGGGGCATCCAACACCAATCACTTGAAACCAGTCTAGAGAGTTAAGGCCAACATCAAGCATTACCTGCTGAATATCCTGGATTATCCTTGCAATTTTGAGATTCCTTTTAAATCAATGAAGTTTGGGTTATTTGGAGATTGAATCACATTGGTTCTTTTTTGTCCTACCTCTATATTTCTCCTCTTCTTTCTATTTAACTCCATCCCTGACTTAATTTGGAATGTGAGTTGTTGTATATCTGTGTTTTAATTTTTGTGAACCATCTAAATTGAGCAGTTTAGAAGTGGACTCAATTGATCAATCAATCAAATAGTTGGAATAGTTTGACAGTTCAAGAAGAAACTCCCTATGTGCCTGGCTATTGTTTATGTTACATTTATAGACAGAGACTAATAAAAGGGTGGCCGGGTAGTAGGCTGCTTCCTGGTGACAAGGAAAGGCAGCTGGATGTCTTATCGCTCTGTTTGAAATTCTCTTGAAAGCGCTTGCATTCACCTGAAAACTCTTCCCATGGAGGAGTTAGAATAAACCATTGTGAAATCATGGGCAAAGAAACAGAGAAACTTGGACTTGCCATAGCAATACAGCTGGTCAATTTCTCCACAGGGAGCAGGGACATGCATTTGTAGGATCAAGCATTTTTAATCAATGGTTTTTATTGCAATTGCAGGTAAAAATACTTTCATTTCTGCAGGCAATGCCACATTTTCTTTTCTAGAGTACCTGATGCTTCCTAAAAACTTATCTGATGCATAGTTAGAGCAAACAAACCAACCCAGATAATATATCTGTCTTGTGTACATTTTTAAATATAACTATTTCCTCTTAAAATGTTGTGCCCTTTTCTTAAAAAAATATATTTAATTGGAAAGAGAAGCATGGATTTTTACAGGCACTGCTTATACATGAGATGTGACAGAGAGCAGTATTCAAAGTGCCAGTCGCATGTGTCAGATAAAACTGAAGCAAGGGAATCGGATGTTATATGAAGTATTCATAGAGTTATTCTTGGCCCATGAGTAGCACATCCTTGAAGGCAGAAATTCCCCCAGGATGGCAGAAACTGAACCTTAGGCCTTAAGTTCATAGGAATAATTGGCACTGGCAGCACATTCAGTGCTTGCCAAGGCAGTGGGTGCAATATAAAGAGGAAGATGAGATCAGTTGCTCATATCAGACGATGGTCTTTGGAATATAAACTAGCTGAGGCTATTTTAGATTTGTCATACCTTTGCTGGTGCAGAAACATGTGCACATTTAAGTATTCAGCATGCTAACGATTGCTACCTTACTGAGAGATGCTTGCAGGTCTGCTGGCATACCTGTGTTGAAAAGACATCAACACAGGTTCAGTAGCTTATACCAAATATAACCTTAGGGGACAGGCTGTGGACCACTGCAAAGCTCCCATGCCCTTTTCAAAGCAGTGATGTGTTGTCATTTACCATACCATTTTGATGTTCCAAGTCTTCCAGTTGGGATTACCTTGCTATAGAAATGCAAGCATTTTGTCCATGTCCAATTGCTCATGCCGCCTGGGGGTGGTGGGCGTTGAACTCTGACACATCTAGAGGATACCAAGTTGGGAAAGGCAGGTTAGGGAGATATTAGATATTTCATGGTGTTGGCTTCATGGAGTAAATATATTGTCATTACCACATGATATACATCAGGAAAGCCACATGCCTCACAATCACATCCTGTCTTCTAGCATTTGTTTCCATTTATAAATCTTTCCTGTGCATAAATAAAGCTAAATAAGATAACAAATTATTTTAAGTAAAATCGTATGTACATTAATTTACAAGTCCCACTGGCATCTTTTTCCGTACATCCTTGATAAGCCAAAAATAGCATGGGTAGCATGTGATGTTTACATTGTGAGAAACATTTTGTCAGTGTGGTCCTCCTGATTGCACATTAACATCACTTCATTTTAACTTGTTGGATTCTAGAAAGTGATTTCGGATATGCCAGGATATGTTGTGCTATGGGATTCAGCTTCAAAAGCTCCTTGTACAGCTCCCTCATTGCCACTCACAGCACATACAACTCTGCAGCTCCCAAAGGCTCTATTCTCTTTCACACTGAGAAATGTCGAATGCTGATTTGCATACTTCAGACAGTCTTGCTTTCACAATGCTATGAGCACAGATCCCATTGACGTTTTATGGACAAAACTGGCTCACAGTTATCCCCAGCAAAGCTCTTGGCATGCTGAGCAGCATTTCGGGTGTTTTGTCAGCATGCCTAAGCAAGCCAGGTTGGGGCTGCTGCTAAGGAGAAATGTGTGCAATCATGACCGCTGTGCCACAGTGTCCACAGTAGTGCCTGCTGGTCATTGCTGCAGAATTGTTGCTAGCATCATTCATGCATCCCATGAAGCCATGGCCTCTAAACCTAAATCCCTTACCATAGCTCATCTGGGCATAGTCTATATATTGACACATTCAGACAAAACCAAAGGGAGCAGTGCTGTCAGAGCTGGATATCATGTCTGTGTCCAACAGGAAAAATATGGATAATGCAATGGGTAACAATACGATCCCTACAAATCAAGTAGAGCCATCCTAGACCTTTCAGCCAAAGAATCTCCTCCTTGTTTTCTCTCACCAAAACTGTTCTTTCGGAAAAAGATCACATATATGAGACACCACAAATATTGATGGTAAGACCAACTGGAATATTGGAAGAAGGATTGAGGCATGCTGGGTCTGACCAGGAGAGATCACAAGGACCTCCCACAAAAGAGGGCCCTTGATCCAGTGGCTACATGACCTCAGTCTGTGTAGGTGCTTGGAGGCTTGTTAGAAATAGACTTGCAAGGATTTGAATTAAAGGAATGCTATGGTTAGAACCACATGTTTATATATTACAGCAGCAGTTGGTGCAGGGAGTGAGAAACACAGCTGCTCTGTGTTGATTTGGGATTCAGAGGAGGAGCAGGAGGCAGCCTCGGAATGTGGGCCAATTCCGACATTGAGATGAGAGAAGTGGAGTAACTTATTTCATGGCCAGTCGCCGCAGGTCCTCAGGCAGCCTCTGAGAAGATCCAAGAGTTTCTCAGAGACAGATGAGGCAGGTATGGACTCTTGTCAGCAGAGAACAGTGGCCCAATTAGAGGAGAATCTGTGTTCATTTTCAAAGGGCACCTCCCAAAAGGATGGGCCCCAAACATACAAGGAAAGTTCTTCTAAATAAATACTGGATTAATGAACTGTTCTGTGCGTGCTTAGAGATTTATGCTGGGTGTTCATGCTTCTAGAAAATGCTTTGGTCAATAAAGTTTTGCAAGAAAGATCTGTGGCTTTGAATGTGCAAAGAGAGGTAACCTAGCTCTTGGCAGTTGACTTCAGAGCACATAAAATATGCTGTTAACACAACCACAATCCAAATAATAGATCCCCTTAGTGCCATAGGGCAACTATGCATGCCCTATTGCAAAAAAGAATAGCCTGCCATTTCAAAGTTCATCCAGTTCACCAAGGTGCTGGACATTTCAGTTCTTCCTCTGCAGGGACTTTTAGTCCCAAAGCAACAGCGCAACATCAGCAAACAGCAACTTATAGCATGAAGGTCATAAGCCTGCAATAGCAATAGAAACAAAACGAATACAAGAGATGTAAAAATAGATTCCCTGTTCCCTTGAACATCAACCATGGACATATTTCTATTCAAGTGGCCTTACAGAAGGTGAAAAGACCCCATTATTTGTTCTGCTCTCCTGCAGAACAAGCTTGCTGTTCTCCTCCTTATTTTCTCTTTAATGATGACTTCATCCCTGCTGGACTAAGCCAACCAATTCAAGTACAGCTTGTATGTACTGCTACCATATTTCCCTTCCCTAGATCCAAGGTTTAACTCCTAGTCCTACATGCATTTAGACAGGAAAAAAGTAGAAGTGCTTCCACTCCCAGAATTCCCTGGCTAGCATGACTGGCTGGTGAATGCTGGGAATTATATGAGGGTTTGTTTTCCTGTCCAAATATGCATAGAATCACACTCTTAGTAACTTAGGGTGTGGGAGTAGAGAGGCAGTGGCAAATGCTCCCCAGACTCTTGGGGACCATCTTTTTCCTAGTTGGGATCCTATGTATCTCATTTCCACTGGAAGAAGAATCTCTTGATGGCCTATTTCCCATGCTGCAAAGGAAGTAATTGGGTTTGGGGCAGGGGAAGGACGCCGCAGCAGCAGCAGAGAGGTCTCCGATTGCCCTCTGGTGTCTTAATGAGTATTCAAATGGCTGGTTGTAAAAAAACTCAAGCCTTTGTGAGTATTCAGGCTCAATAATTATTAAGGTTCACCCTCTTTTGAGTCAAGCAACACGATGTTCTTGCATCCCTAAAGAAAATACTTGAAATTGCCATATGACTCAGTGGTCCATGCATTGTATTACCATCAACACAGATCAAGGAAAGATCAGCATTGCTCATTCCATTTTTTTTAAAAAGAGCTTTCTTTGAAACTGTCAAACATATGTTCACACTAGATATGGAGTGTTCATCCTTTGTGCAAATTCTCCCTATTGAATTTTACATGGGCAAGCCTATTTCCTGGAAAAGTGTGACACTTGCAGCAAAAACCAGTAAAGAGTTTTACGGGATTTTAAAGATATTTAAAACATATTTATTACAGCATAGTGGCTTCATCTTTGGTACAATATAACTCACAGTAACCAGTATTTCTCTCTTGGTAATTCCAGTTTCTTCTTAGTAGATTTTGTACTAGTGTATTTACCTGTATAGATTGCATAGTTGTGAAATACCTGCTGTGCTGCAGTCCCATGCCATGCATCTTGTCATATCTGCGCTGTCCCTGTTATTGCTTATATGCTCCTGGGGTTGAAGAACAGAGAAAGAGACCTGCAATGTTTGTTTCTCATATTTCAGTTTAGCGCATTCAGTTCTATCTGCTTGCATCACAGCAAGCTCTAGTGGCAAGAAATGTAAGCAAAATGTAATAAGTGAAAGTAAGTTAAGAAAAATATCTATTTCTAAAACATTTTGAAATGGCAGGCGAAGTCTGTATTAATCACGGCTATAATCATATTGCAATTCCCTGTTTTTGCAGCACCAATGAATTAGAGTAACTAATTAGGAATGACCTTAGTTATGATTTTTCTAATTCTGTAGCCATAGCTGAATTTTCTTTCCTTTCTACACTTGCACAATTTTAGCTGGTCTTCCGAAAGGACACAGCAACATTTTACAGAGTCGTAAGGCCCTAGTTATTGCTAGGGAAAACACTAATGAAGGAACTGCATATGTACCAAGCACACACATATGCATAGAGATATGAAAGTTCTTAGGAATGAAGATGGCAAACTGGAAGGAGGCTTTTTAATTAAACATACTGTGAGATCCTTCAGGAACTTGGTATACCTCCACTCCAGGGGGCCACCATGGAAGCCAATCTGAATAGCTTTGGGGTTGATCCAGCTTCACTACTGAAATTAAACATAACCCAAAAGATCCCAACAAATTAACAGCTGCATCATCTACTAAATTAGATAGCAGTGAGAAGGTAAAGACCAGTTGGGGGAGACATCTTACTGAGGTACTGAGTCACAACCCTGTCAGTTTCCACCCTCTGCCTCCCAATCCCCTGAAGGGTTTAACACATACCTGTGCCATAACTTTAGAACTTTAGAACCTTTGTTGCCTTGAGTTTAGAACCTCAAGGCAACAAAGTGGAATTTGTTATGTTGTTTCAGGATCTACCCATACCAGGAGATATTAGATTAGTTTAACTAAAGATTAACCAGAATCAATAGGACACAACACTAGAGCTTTTCTGGTTTTGGCACCTGCTGATTTTTTTTAATTCTCCTCAGCATTTGTCCAGATTGTAGCTTTCAATTTATGGTTGTTGTTAGTGTTATAGTTGAACTGAATGTGTCCCATGGTGGTGAACCTATCTCAGAGATGGAATTGAGCACCACAGAACTGGTGCTGTTCTAGCATTCAGAACTGGTGCTGAATATTAGAAAGCTCAAAATAAAAGCTGCAGTGGATGAGAAACCACACTGGCATAGGAGTCATCAGCATCCTCTGGGAGCCTTTGCAGTTTACACAGCTGAACACCCTACTTCAGGATAATTGGCAAAGCTGAAACTGATTGCAACATGTTGCCCCTTCAGGATGAAAAAGTGGGAAGAAAACTGGAAGAAACATTGGGTTCTACATAAAACAAAATGATGGACTTAGAATAGACATGGTCTAGTATTTCATCCCTAATTTCCCAACTCTCCCTGAGCTTGCTTATTTGAAACTAGCCCCAATGTGGGAGAGTGGTTAGAGAAGGATTTCCAAAATTGTTTTGTACTTCAGCTCCAAAGCGTCCCTGACTACTTGCTGCACTGGTTGAGGCCAGTGGAACTGAAGCACAAAATACATGAGGCACCTGGTTAGCAGAAACTGGATTAGATTATTGAAAGAGAATTGTGGGAGAGGGTGTTCAAATTCCTAGTCACCCAGGATGCCTAGTCTTTGGTTTAACTTGTCCCAATCACTATTTCCCAGCCACACCTGTATCATGGACTGGCCTGCTCTCATTTTTGATTGGAATTAGCAATTATGTAATCTGTAAACTGGACAGTCCTTCTGGAAGTCAGTGTTGCTACACGGCTTCTGTAGATGTCCTTTCCATATGCATGCAGACCAGGCTCCTTTCTATATGCATGCAGACCAGGCTTGGAAGGGGCAATAGAAAATTGCAGAACTGGAATTTATTATACTGGAATAAGCAAAAGAACTGCCAACTTCTGTAATTACCAACTGCTCTTTAGGTGTTAGAACTCTAAGTGTACTTAATAGCTCTGTCACATCAATACATTAAGAATGATCAATTGCCGAAATAGGCAGCCTGGCAATTACAGAGACTGCATGCTAGACATAGTGTCTAAGCTTGTCTAGATGGATAAGATTGGATAGTTCCCACACAAAGCTACTGATATGGTATTGCTCTGAAAAGTAATTAAGGCTGCATCACAGACCTCAGTAAGAAAGGTCTTTGAAGCCCCTTAGAATACAGAGACTGTAAAATGTATTTTATCAAAAAGATTTGTCAGCCTGAATGGCCAGAAATGAATTTCTGTGAAGGTCCTGCATTTAAATCTGCTGTTGCAAAAGTATTGTAGCATTGCCTTTGAACACACATACAGAGATACAATATCCAGTAGGTAGTTTTGAGTCTTGAGACAACTGTTATTATTATTACATTACATTTCTGTTCCACCTGTAGCCAACGTTCTTTGGGTGGTTTGCAACGTTTAAGTCACCCATTCAGATTTCAACCACATCTGATCCTGCTTAGCTTTCTAAATTAGGCAGGATCTGACACTTCATGCTATTTGGAAGCTTTTATCAAGTGTTATATCCATTGTTATCAAGTGGATTCTCCACTTTTGATAGTTTTCACTGGGAAACTGACTTCTCTCTGAGGTGCACAGCCAGAAGTAAACCAGCAAATTAGAAAAACAGCAGGATTACTGTTTCTCCATTTATGATTTTGTCACATATGCACATAAAGGATTGCAGCATGTAAAACAGAATTGAAAAGAGTGTTCTTTAAAGCCCTTAACAAGGAATAGTAAAATGTGCTGCAGACTAGGGCTGAGCCAAAGATATGCAGAGGTAAAGGGGGAACAAGGTAGATTCAAAGAACTAGAGAACCAGAAAGCATGTTAAGGTGGATTTCTTCTATCAGATCCCATTACTGCCTCTTGACTTTCATGTAAGTAACACTGGTACAGGATTGCAGGCTAGACAGAATTCTCCTTAGAAGCAAACAGGGCAGAATCACACTTGTATCATGCACTGTATTGATAGTATACATTCTGCTACTGTCAAATTCAGTGCTGATTGTTATATGATTCAAGAGAAAGGTCCAGAAACAAGTGGTCCCAAATCTCTTTGTAGATTTCCTTTATGGCAAGGATGGCAGGTTGCTCTCTGAAAAAGCCACCTTTTACTAAGTCAGACCACTGGTCCTCTAATTCAGTGTTATCATCACTGGCAAACAGATTCTCTCTGGATTATTACCCAAAGATCAGACTTTTAACTTCTGTGTGCAAAGAATGTGTGCTACCCTTATTACCCTTTTCTCAGTTCTGGTAAATTACTGAAAGTGCTTTGCATTTGACTTTGGCATTTAGTGACTAGTAGGTCAATAATAACTAGACTGGACAGGCTGCTTGCTAATACTTTTTCTTACCATGTGAGGTCTATTGCTGTTGGACCCCATGCTGGCAAAAAAAAGCAATCAACTTTTCCAAGAAGATAAAGCTAAATGAGAATGATGCATGATGTCTCTGTCACACCTCTCCTTTCGGTTGGCATTACAAAATCACTGAAGTTATTTTAGAAATGTCTTCTGTGAATGCTTAGGACTTACATAGAGAAAAGAGGAGAGCGAGCGAGCGAGCACCTCATTCTACAAAGTTACCTTTGCTAGATGAATCTAGCAAGATTGCTAGATGATTGCACTTTGCAGATTATGTTGCCAGAAACAAAAACATATTAAGTTTTCTTAATTATGTTTTCCTTTCATCTAAACAAGATTTATGAAAGGGAGCTTTTAAAAATGCTTCTCAGAAAGATGTAATGCCATCTGCTCTATCTGCCTGATTTGGATAGGTTCGGGCAGGTCTGGAGATGGAACCAGCTTGGAATGTCAGAGAAATATGCAACAGAATAAAGTGAATTTTAATTTCTGTGAATCTAGCCTGGGTGGGTCCCACAGCAAACCAGCTTTTCTGGACTCATATGGATTCCTTGGATTTGCACACTGATTTTGCATTGCTGAAGGATTTGTGCTAGCATGCATTAGTGCTAATGAAGCACTTATTTGCATGAATAAACATGTATTTGCATGACTGGACATTGTCACTAATATGAATTAGCACTAGTGGAATGAAATTATAGACAATATGATTCCCTCAATGAGCAGATGACGGATAATCCAATAATATGCAAAAGGAAACAAAGTCTGAGCATCCCTACATCAAGCCCTGGATTGGGATGAGACAAATACAGGCATCAGTGTGTGAACACACCCTGTGTCTGATGCTGGCTGGGATGGAAAATGTATGGATTGTTTAAGCCCACTGCACTTCTAGAAGGCCTTCTTGCTGCAGTGTCAGTGCCAGGAAGTGGCAGCTGAGACACAGAACAAAAGTCCAGGAGCAGAGTTGAGAAGAAGTAACAGGATGGGGAAGAGCAATAAAGAAAGAAATACTTTTCCTTGCTTGTACTCATGGGGAGGCCAAGCTTGCCCTAACAAGGCTAGTAAGTCTCAAGATAGTCCTTGCATAGTTATAGCCTTTCCACTATGGAAGCATTCATTATACATCTTCTTATGGTAAAGTTAAGTTAAGGCGCTAGTTAAGCTGACTGACCTCAACTAATTGTTGCTCGTGTGGGTACAAAAGTGTACACACACAGAGTTCCTCACAGTATGTAATGTGGGGCAAGTAAGAATTTCTTAATTAATTAGTTGTCCACGTTTGTAGAATTTATTTCCTTGTGTTCTTTTGAAGTGTTTTACGAATGTTACTTCAAAAATCAAACAAAAGGCTTAACTGCACCCACTTTTGATCAGTATTGTTCAGTTTTTGGTACTGCATTCAAGTGTCCCTGACTTTCTAGTTATCCATCCTTCCAAGATTACTCTTTGTACTATTCTTGTATACCTTGCCTTCTTTTTCTTAAGTTCACAAACTTCTGCCATTTTACCATCTTCATTAATTGTATATGGCCACTAGGCTACATAATATAAGCATATTCAGAGTTGTATTTAGTAGTGGTTATTAGCCAATGTTGAATTAGTCATGGCTCAATTTATACCTGAATGAAATAAGGCATCTACAAAGCTGAGCACAGGGGATCAAAGGCCTGTTTTTGCTGCCTGCTTAAGATGCAAAACAGGAGGAGGTTGACAATCAGCAAATGTCAGGCCACAAGACAAGGCTGGTAAGTTATATTCACCTTGGTGTGTCCCCACCTAGACTGCCCTGAATGCAATTAACAATCACACTAAAGATGCAAAGGCCTAGGAATGGGAGTCATAGCACTGCTGATTTTTTGTGAATACACACACTCAAGCACTCACACACATGCACACACATTCTGTTACAATGCAAGCAGAACAGCAGTGAGGATGTTTCAGAGAAGAATGGGAATTGTAGAAGAATGATCTGCATTAAAAAAAAAATCACAGTCGTATGAACATAGCACTGGAGAAACAATTCATGATTCCAGTGCAATCACATTGCATAGAAGAATTACTTGCTAGAATACCAAGTGTGGAAAGCACACCTTCTCTTAGCTACAAATATTGCTTTTAAGAGTGAGATTTGTGCCATACAAAAGTAAAATCTCTAGAAAAACTATTCAATAAGTGAATAATAGGAGTGCATTTAACACAGAGAAAGAGAGACTGATTGTATAGAAAAGTTAAGTGTTAAGAATCAAACAAGGTCATTAGACCCCTCTGATTAGTGACCCCCAAATCTATTATCATTGGCAATTCAACTTTCCTTTACTATGAAAGCCATATTATATCATTTTCCCATTAATCACAAAGCAGCATTACTATTTTTATGCTTGCATTTGCCAGTGAAAAGAACAGTATCTATTGTTACACCTTAAAGGAACCGTGAAAATAAGGCATGAACCCCCATCTGTCAAGCATGGGCAGTGTTGGGATGGACTACCTGGGCATGGGACCCCTATCTTCTCGCTAGTACCCAGATTAAAGAGCTACCACCATTTTCCTTCATGCAAGCAGCTTTCCTCCCTCAGAACTCAACAGCCTCATAGTTACCAGGAATCCTTTGGACTCACTCCCTTAGCACCATGGCCACCCAGCCTTCTTGGAGTCTGTCTGACCCTACAGAGACCTGCTGAGCCAACTGCTATGCCACGAAGGCACTTATGCCCTGGGCCATTGCAGGCAATGAAGCCCTGACAAGAGGATATGCAGTGGCTGCTCTACACTGTTTTTCCATCCTGGAATTATGTTGTTTCTTCCATATAAACTCGATTAATGGTAGAAAATAGAAGTACCTGTTAGGATCTGTGGGCAAGAATTGATTTAATTCATTCTGCAAGTTATGCTTATTTTAAGTTTAGCGAAATATTTGCCTGCCTGTGGAAGAAACATTCCATTCATGGTCTCATATGACTGCTTCACTGCGCATTCTAGAATCATGCGTGGGAGAAGTGATGCTAAATCCAGATGTGTTGCTTTACTCACACAACTTAGAAGCAGTACCAATTATACCTGGGATTGGGCAGATCCTCAAATTAGCTAACACCATTTACGTAAGGTATTTTAAATGTATAGCAGTTCTATAGAAAAATATGGAACATAATGACTTTATCTTTCTTGATGCACTTATTTTCAGAGTTTCAGCAATCAGAAAGTGACACTTAAAGGGACATTTTCCTGGGCAACATGGGTCAATATCTAAATTTAACATTCTAAACGTAGATGTTAACAAATCTTTTAACAGCAGAAGACTTATAACTAGCAAATATATTGGTACCAACAGTCAAAATGTATGTACAATTAGTTTGGAACATATGAAAGCAGCAATTTCTGCTGTGCTGTATTGTGTTGTGTTTGATAGAATATCTTCATACTGTACTGTCCTGTTGACATCATCTTTGTGCTTCTTTTCACTCTGTTGCTGCCACTCCTGCTGAACCAAATCTTCACTTCCCTGGCATGTAATTGAGAAAGATACAAAAGTAGGGGCAACATGTACATCTTACTGCATATTGGAATTCAAAGGTGCAGTGTCTCATGTGTTAAGGAACAGGAAATGACCACATTTCCTATTCCCTGTATAGCATATTAAAAAAATAAGAATTTATCTGATGCTTCAATGAGATAAGATGACTGTATGTCTAAACATTACTTATTTTTAAAGGGTAATTCTTTAATTCAGTTTTAACATGAATCATAGTTTTTCAGCCAGAGTCCTAGCTATGCATGTAACCATAACTTTCCTCCACACTTCTGGTGATATTCAGATTTTATGCACATGCAGTGTCGCCAACAAATTGATTGTTGTCCATTTTACAAGCATGTCTATTGATTCCTTTCATGACTCAGCCACTGAGTTCATCATTCATTGTCATAAATAATAAATAAAAAGTAGGAGCCGAGACTATTGGAAGAAAACTTCTTTGTTACAAGCATGTCAGTGAGTCAAGAAACCCTTGGTCTACAGGACAGGGTATTCTGCAGTTGTGTTTAGGCATGGTGACCATGGATATCCTGCCAACTGGTCGTAAAGTCTGACTGATGTGTTCACAGGCTGTGATCAGCATGCTGATCAATATTCTGGTTTTTGTTTTTTCTTCTTTTCTTGGCTTCTCCTGTGCTTTCCTTCTTTTTAGGATGTACCACAGACGATTAGTGTTACCACAAGTCAAACACCTCCCAATGTTGAAATTAAAATAGGTTTGCTTGGTGATAATTAGGTAGTAATTAAACTCTGAAATGTGCTAGAAGATCATTAGCACTATTGGTCTTCTTAGCGTCACCATTTAGAAGGGAAAAAACACAGGTTTTAAATTAGGCAACTGTACAGATAACCTACAGGCTGAGATTCTCATTGGAAGTTGGATATAACGTTGTATTACCTAAAATGCAAGCTGGCAAATTACAAACTACTTTTGAAAGTTGTTGTTGTTAGTCGCAAAGTCGTGTCTGACCCATCGCAACCCCATGGACAACCTTCCTCCAGGCATTCCTGTCCTCCACCATCCCCCGGAGTCCACTTAAGCTCACACCAACTGCCTCAGTGACTCCATCTAGCCACCTCATCCTCTGCTGTCCCCTTCTCCTTTTGTCATCTATATTTCCCAGCATTAGGCTCTTCTCCAGGGAGTCCTTCCTTCTCATTTGCAAGAGTTGTGCAGGGCTGTCACAGACAGGACATTCAGGAGGACAGTCATTCATAGGATTGCCATAAATTGGAGACAACTTGGTGGCAGGTAGCAACAGCAGGAAAAAATGAAATGAATTAATAAAGATGAAAGCATCCATCAAAATTTAAATATGCTCAGGGGAAGGGCCATAGCTCAGTGGCAGAGTAGATATTCTGCAGGCAGAAGATCTTAGGTTCAAGCTCCAGCATTTCCAAGAAGAGCTGAAAATATCCCTGCCTGAACCCTGGAGAGTCATCACTATCAGTGCTGACAACACTGGGCGAGACAGATCCCTGGTCTGACTCAGTATGAGGCAGCTTCTTGTGCTGCTAATCTCCAAATTAGTTATGGACAGAATTCTTGCTCAGCCATATTTTGAAACTGACATGCATTCTTCATTGAACTACTGATCATAAAAGGAACAAAACATTAATTTGCAAGCAAGAAGCTTGGTTGTTTAAATTAGGTAGACTTGTGCCAGCTTAAAAAGCAATTGTTTTGTTACAGTGAAAGTTTTGCCTTGATGGTATGATGGCACTGCCATGATTTTTTTTCTCAGGAAGGCTTCAAGGACACTACCCAACTCTGAAATAGCTATGAGAGATACACACTTTATCTGAAAGAAACTGTTTCCATATCATAAAGAGATGTCACTTTTTTTTGACACATAGAAAATCCTTTATCCAGCTATGTATAGCCCTAGATTAGGGTGAGGGATGGGAGAACATGTGGCAAAAGTTTGTTTTCATTTTAGCCAAAAGTCCATCTTTCTTGCTAATGTGAATTGGATTTGACTACTATTCCCCAAAGGATTAGACCTCTGTCCTCTCAAAGCAGGCTGAGAAATCTATAACGTGACAGCCTCTGTGATTCTTTTGGCATGGATATTTCCCCCTCTGACACCGTACCAAGGATGATACATAGGCTAGACTGTGATAGGTAGAAGACTGCAAGCCCATGTAAATAAATACCTGCAAGTACACTTATCTTCTCCTAACTGTTTGTTCAGTTGGTTTTTAGCAGAGCTTACTCGGTTATCCTTTTCCTTGTTCTGCATCTCTCACCCATGATGGATTGCTTTAAGATAGTCCATGTGGCAGAGATATTGTATTTGTTTTTCCATATCAAGTATCATCTGATCCAGCCACAAAGCTTTTGAAATTCTGTGATATGAACAATTAACTGCATGCAAACATCCAGGCAACCAATATTTTTCATAAGGTTCAATATCTCAAAGTCTAGATGATTTTCCAATGCTCTGAAACATTTCACTTGTAAGTCTGAGGCTATGGTCTGTGTTAGTTCTACTCTTTGTAGAACATCTGTTATTATTACAGGCAAAATGAACATCAAAATATATAAATGTTCTGGTTTCTGCTTAACAAGGATCGTTAAGAAATTGTTGTTGTTAGTCCAACCCATTGTGACCCCATGGATAATATTCCTCCAGGTCTTCCTGTCCTCTACCATCCCCCGGAGTCCACTTAAGCTCACTTAAGCTTCAGTGACTCCATCTAGCCACCTCATCCTCTGCTGTCCCCTTCTCCTTTTGTCATCTATATTTCCCAGCATTAGGCTCTTCTCCAGGGAGTCCTTCCTTCTCATTAGGTGGCCAAAGTATTTGAGTTTCATCTTCAGCATCTGGCCTTCTAAAGAGCAGTCAGGGTTGATCCCCTCTAGGACAGACCGGTTTGATTGCCTTGCGGTCCAAGGGACTCACAGGAGTCTCCGCCAGCACCACAATTCAAAGGCCTCAATCCTTTGGCGCTCAGCCTTCCTTATGGTCCAGCTTTCACAGCCATACATTGCAACTGGGAAAACCATAGCATTGACTATATGCATTTTTGTCGGCAGGGTGATGTCTCTGCTTTTTAGTATGCTGTCGAGATTTGCCATAGCTTTCTTCACCAGGAGCAAGCGTCTTTTAATTTCTTGGTTGCAGTCTCCGTCAGTGGTGATCTTGGAGCCAGGAAAATAAAATCTGTCACTACCTCCATTTCTTCCCCATCTATTTGCCAG
>NW_025335438.1:27173987-27181914 GCF_004798865.1 Varanus komodoensis
ATTTCTTCCCCATCTATTTGCCAGGAAGTGAGAGGACTGGATGCCATGGTCTTAGTTTTCTTAATGTTGAGTTTCAAGCCAACTTTTGCACTCTCCTCCTTCACCCACATCAAGAGGCTCTTTAGTTCCTCTTCACTTTCTGCCATGAGAGTGGTATCATCTGCATATCTGAGGCTGTTGATATTTCTCCCAGCAATCTTAATTAGAACTGGTGATTCATCTAGCCCTGCCTTTCTCATGATGTGCTCTGCATATAAGTTAAATAGGCAGGGCAACAGTATACAGCCTTGCCAATCTCCTTTTCTCAATATTGAACCAATCAGTGTTTCCATGTCCCGTTCTCACTGTTGCTTCTTATTTGTCTTCTGTTGCTCAAGAGACAAATAAGATGGTCTGGTATTCCCATCTCTTTAAGAACTTGCCACAATTTGTTGTGATCCACACATTCAAAGGCTTTAGCATAGTCATTGAAGCAGAAGTAGATGTTTTTCTGGAACTCCCTAGCTTTCTCCATGATCCAGCGTATGTTGGCAATTTGATCTCTAGTTCCTCTCCCTCTTCGAAATCCTGCCTGTACTACTGGTAGTTCTCAGTCCACATACTGCTGGAGCCTAGCTTGCAGGATTTTGAGCATCACTTTGCTAGCATGTGAAATGAGTGGAATGGTGTAGTAGGTTGAACATACTTTGGCATTGCCCTTCTTTGGGATGGGAATGTAAACTGACCTCTTCCAATCCTGTGGCCACTGTTGAGTTTTCCAAATTTGCTGGCATAGTGAGTTTAGCACTTTTATTCCTCCCTATTCTATTGTTTTCTTCCATTTCTTTGCACTGTTCATTTAAGAAAGCATCCTTATCTCTTCTAGCTATTCTCTGGAATTCTGCATTCAATTGGGTGTAGCTTTCCCTTTCTCCCTTGCCTTTCGCTTCCCTTCTTTCCCCAGCTATTTGGAAAGCTTCCTCAGGCAGCCATTTTGCTTTCTTGCATTTCTTTTTCTTTGAGATGGTTTTAGTTGCTACCTCTTGTACAATGTTGTGAACCTCTGTCCATAGTTCTTCAGGCACTCTGTCTATCAGATCTAATTCCTTAGATGTATTTGTCACCTCTACTGTATATTCATAGGGATATGATTTAGGTCATACCTGAGTGGCCCAGTGCTTTTCCCTACTTTCTTCAATTTAAGCCTAAATTTTGCAACCAGAAGCTCATGATCTGAGCCACAGTCAGCTCCTGGTCTAGTTTTTACTGACTGTATAGAGCTTCTCCATCTTTGGCTGCAGAGCACGTAGTCAATCCAATTTCTGTGTTGACCATCTGGTGATGTCCATGTGTAGAGTCATCTCTTGGGTTGTTGGAAAAGAGTGTTTGCTATGACCATCGTATTCTCTTGATAAAGTTCTACCAGCCTTTGCTCTGCTTTGTTTTGCAATCCAAGGCCAAACTTGCCTGTCCTTCCAGTATCTTTTGGCTTCCTACTTTAGCATTCCAGTCCCCCATGATGATAAGGACATCATTTTTGGGTGTTAATTCTAGAAGGTGTTGTAGGCCTTCATAGAACTGGTCAACTTCAGCCTCTTCAGCACCAGTAGTTGGGGCATAGACTTGGACTACTGTGATGTTGAATGGTTTGCCTTGGATTCGAACTGAGATCATTCCGTCATTTTGGAGATTGTATCCCAGTACTGCTTGTCCTACTCTTTTATTGACTATGAAGGCTACTCCATTTCTTCTGAGGGATTCTTGCCCGCAGTAGTATACCTGATGGTCATCTAAATTAAATTCACCCATTCCTGTCCATTTTAGTTCACTGATTCCTAAGATGTCGATGATCAGTCTTCTCATCTCTTGTTTGACCACATCCAGCTTGCCTTGATTCATGGAAGAAATTACTGTTATGTAATTTCTGCAATGAAATGTAGTGGTATAAATCCACTGACTCAGAGGCTTGCACCTCTCCATGATCCTCGAATACAAGTGCAAGGTCTGTATTTGGTAGGCAGGTGTGGTGGTTTGCAAGAATGACCAGGAAATCAAAAACACTATTTTTCCCTTTCCTTTTCCTCAGGCTGATTCCTCTTGTACATATAGTGGTAAAAGAATACAAAAATGCAGAAAGAAAGACATTATTTAAAGAAAGACAATAATGCAGAAATTATCTGAAATAAACAAAATAAATCCCAAAAGCTCAAAATGCTAGTTATATACTGAAGGTAGAGGACATGTAGTCCTTAAACAGATACCTTTTCAGCCTTAATCCAGTCCCTCTTCAACATTTCTGTTCTCCTACTGCCTACTATTCCATGACTTACAGTTGAACTGCTACTGAAATATTACAGTCACAAACAAAATAAATGTTTGCTTACCTGTTTGCCTAGTCAACCAGAGGTGTAGGCTGAAGTTTCATCAGATGATACTCAGCTGTACATCTTGCCTCCATCTACACATCCCAGGAAGGTGGCTGGACTCGAACCAGCATCTAGAACTGTTCAGGAGTGGATGATGGTAAACAAGGTGAAACTTATCCAGACACGATGGAGTTTCTGTGGGTTGGGAAGCCAACAAATCTGGATGAAGGTTCACGACTGGTCTTAGAGGATATTGTGTTTCTCCTAGAAGAGCAGGTTTGTAGTCCGGAGTCACCCTGAACTCTATGATAACTGGAGAAGCCCATGTGGCTGTGGTATCCAGGAGGATGTTTTACCAGTTTAAGCTGGTATGTTAGCTGAGGAGGAAAACTTTGCCTCAGCTAGCCACGTACCAATGATATCCAGACTGGAGCATTGTCATATGCTCTGTGTGGGCCTGTATTTGAAAATTGTTACAAAACTTCAGCTGGTACTAAATGGAGCCACTTAGGACTTGGTGGCTGTGACAGCCTCTGTGATTAGATCATATAATCCCTATACTGTGTCAGCTGCAGTGGTGCCAGAGTGTATCTGAGACCAACTGAAAGAACTGGCTTTGACCTTTACAGTTGTAAAAACCTTTAAAACTAAATAACTTGAATGGCCACCTTTATGCTTCTCAACCAGCCCACACTTTGAGATCAGTAAAAAGGGCCCTTCTCACTTGGGCAAGAACAGAAGAGACAGCCTTTTCCATCATGGCCCCACACCTCTCAGAGAAGTTACCATTAGGACTCTGTCGGTCCTCATCTGACAAGTTTTTAAGAATTATTATTATTATAACATTTCTATGCCACCCCTTGCCGAAGCCTCGGGGCGGCTTACTTCTTACTTTGCTCTGGACTTCCCCTAGTTATGTTTTATCCCTGTGCACAAGAGTTATGTTTGTTCAGTAGGTTCAGTGTTTGTTGTTTTGTGAAGCTTTTATTCTGAACTCACGTAAATTGCAGCACCCTCAAGAATAAAATCAAGGTTGCTTCTGCTGTTCTGACGCTAAACATGTTTACTTGGGAATACTTGGTTTTTTCCACTTTTATTTATTTTGTAGAAAAGACTATTATATTGTTAAAGTTAAATACACACATCAGAGGCAAGTGCCCAGCTGGTATAGAAACCAGACCCACTACTTCTGAAGCAGAGCTTCAACAGTTTATGCCAGTAAGTTCTGATTCAGATGAAGAGGAAAAAGTGGAAATTTATCATGAAAAGTCAAAGTTGGAAGAAACACAGCTGAGAGGAAGGAAGGGAGGGGGAGGGAGAGAGAGAGGAGTCAAGCTGCTCCTGAAACAATGGGAAGCTAGAGCCTTTCTGAGGAGAAGGTGGAGGAGGAAATGAGCACAAGAAATCCTAGGCTGAGATGTCGATGAAAAAGGAAACAGCAGTGAGTTGTTGTCCCTGTTTCTCAGTTGTCCCTGAGAAAACAGGACCAACTTGAGGGTTACTTTTAGAAATTTTGGTTAGTGAGATGGAGAAGTTATTTGTTAATTCTAATTATTCTGAAATCAAATTTCAACTGGGTCATAATGCATTAATGATCTAATTTTATTGGAAGGTAACACAGCTTGTTTCTTTTAGTACTGATTGCTGTAAAACACTTAATCTGTAACTGAAAGCCAACTGCACTTACTTTCATTCTAGCATAATAAAAGCTTGTTCCTTAGAATAACCGCTCTTGTCTTATCTCTGAAGGGGAAAGACAGCACAACCTTGATGATATCAAAGATAAGAGACAAAAGCTTTCTGTAGTGAACAGTGTTGGCCCTGGCCAGCCCGTGCTGGTCCAAGTGCTGACAATGGGCTTGAGCTCTTGTCCTGATCAGGTGCTCCTCTGTGGTAGTCATTTGGGCAGAGGAATTGGATGATGGAGCCCTGGGCTTCAGCACTGAGCTGAACCCTGATGCTTTGGCAGCTTGGTGAGTGTGTCAGGGTCTGGACAGAGAATTCCATGCAGGGATCTCCTCTATATGAATAATATGTAGAGGGAGATATGGTTTCCTGGCCACTTCCTAGACCTACCTGCCATCAAGAGTCTTTGGCTCACAGGTTCCTGTCAGAGAGAGCGGAGAGGGTTTGGGAGTGGGGATGTAAATGCCACTTTCTTTGAATTCATGAGCATATGCACTTCTGTGTACATAGGGCTTTCCCTGATGATGCAGACTTCATAGCTGTATTTCAATGTGGTCCCATTATAAATCTGTGCCTTTGTTTGATTGTGACAAAAGTAAAGTCTTTGTATCCAACCTAAAATTTCATTGGGCCATATTTAATTAAATACCTTTTCAGAGTTGTTTTACATCCAAGTATGTATTTCTAAAATGTTATTTTCTTTTTCTGAAGCCTCACAACACATTCTTGTGACAATTATCATCTTTAATAATTATCATTCAGTCACAGAAAACAGCCCAATCTTTTCACCATGATATAAAATGCATTAGTCCTTTGAAATTAAAACCAACCTTCAATTAGCACCTGTTTCTATAAATACAAGTATATTCAGGGTTGCCAACATTTGTGATTTTTTTTGTCTCTGAATAATTGGAAGTTTAACAATGTCTCTGTTGAACCAACAAATATGTGCAAAATTTGCTCTGAGCCATGAACTGTTAAACCTAAAAGATACAGAAGATTGAACTGAGGGTCTATCATTTCACCTAATAAAAATGTACATGGTTAACTAAACTCTGCATCTGCAGCCATATTTTTACATCATTACTTAGTATCCTGGTAAGTTTTCCATGATTTTTGCGGATAATGCACAAAACAACCTCCATTCTGGGTTATAACATATTTATATCCCTAATAAGCTGACCACCCCGACGCATTCATATCACCGCATCACAAGACTTATCAGTTAGTAATTCTAATTTCAGCTAAACAATTGGCTACACTGTGCAAAAATATAATTAAATTAGGCCTCAAACTGCATGTAATTGAAATTGTACTCCAGAGGTGGCAAAAACTCTACTGCTCTAAAAGTGATGATAACCCACTCTTGATTTTCTTTCATGTTACATGTACTTGGCAAAATTGCAACTTCAAAATAATGGATGAGGTGCCTTTCCTTGGAAACAGGTCTTTCATTTTTCAATAAAAATGTCCTCCCACCCACATCACCCACATCAAACAATCAATTGGAATGAAATTGCATGCCATGCAGACTAAAAATATAGTAGGCAAGTCTGCACAGAGAGAGAGATGGGGAGTGGGGAGAATAAGATATAAGAGGATGAGGAAGAGGAAAGGGGTAATGAAAAATGGAAATACTCCCTAGAATCTTATTTGAAAAATGCTTGTTTTCTCTTTGTGTACTTTGTCTTCATACGTACACAAAATGTATTGTAAATAAAAGGATAAATTAATTATAAATTAATAATAAAATCAGAGCAATTCTAAGTCTTCTAAGATAGGAAGAAATGGAGTTCCTCTTGAAGGTTGGAAGTGGTAGGCTCCAAACTGGGGCATTTTGGGGGCGGCTTTGAATCTGGTAGATCCTGAAAGCACCTCTATTTGCCAATGGAGTCCTGAAATTGGGCCTCTTGATCATGCTATCTTCAAGCTGATATACAGATCAACATATCTGTGCAAACCAATAAGAGGGAAAACACTGCTGGAGGGAAGGCACATCTCCCCAGTTTCACTTCCCCATATTTGGAAGCAATGGAGAATCTGAAAATTCACTCTCCACCACCTCACTTAGGAACATTCTGCAAGGTTGAGATCCTACACATATACAACTGTACAGAAGTCCCATTGGACTCAATAGGATTTACTACTGAGTGGATAGGTCTAGAACCACACACTCAGGTATATTTTTCACTCTGTTATGGGTTATGTTTGTGATTGATTTGGAGATTAATATTAAAAAGAGTATAAATATTATTAATAAAGAAGTATAAACCTAGATTTGTTAAATTGCTTTGTTACCATTAAAGGCAATGTTTTTATATAATAAAGATCAGAGACATGCAAAAAGAACTAACCAGAGACAGGTGAATGGGATAGATTCTCTGGAACTGTAGCTAATCCTAATTCCAATTGTAGGTGGATGTTGTCAAGAACATGAAGATTTGAGCTTTGCAAACAGATTGACTGCTGGATGGGAGAAGGCAGAAAACGATCTCAACCCATCTTCCCTTTTCTTCTCTAAGTGATTTAGTGCCTGCTTCCTGGTTTTTCGCCCACTACTTTTACAGCCTTTCTCTATTCCACAGTTGTACTTGCAACTGGCTTTTCACTGTAGTTCCCCATTCACATTCCAGGATCAGAGGAAGAAATGAATTCTGTTTTATTATCTGGAGACTGATTAAAATAAGAAACAAGCAACACCAAAAAGACTACATTATGAAAGGAAGCTGCAGCAGAACAAAAAGAAAAATCAGGGGTGGATGTTCTTTGTGTGAGAGAGAATAATTGTATTTTCCAGCCTTTTTAATGTTTGAAAACAAGTGCTTGCTATGTTGTACTGGTGCTGGCTAGGAAACTGACAGTGCTGTTTAATTTTCAGAAAGAGACACTCAAGTTTATAGGGAATAACACCATCCAAGCTCCTGGCATCTTTCTTTCAATATGTGGAAGGGGCAAAATACCACTTGCTGGATAAAATGGAAAGCCAGCCCTGGTTCCAGGTTTGTGAGCTCCTTGGGCAAGACCACCTTAATGCGGCACTTTCATCACCTTTCCACCACATTGTCATCAATTGTTATTGCTCCTCATCCTCTATTTTGTCATTGCAACCCTCTCATTGCCTGCCAGGCAGAGAGCCAGTGAACAACACAAGCATTGGCATCTATTGCTGTTCCTTCTCATCACCACTATTGTCTTGGCCAGAACGAGAGCCAGGTGAA
The DNA here is from genome assembly GCF_004798865.1 of Varanus komodoensis. Taxonomy (NCBI): domain Eukaryota; kingdom Metazoa; phylum Chordata; class Lepidosauria; order Squamata; family Varanidae; genus Varanus; species Varanus komodoensis. Next base: position 27,181,237 of record NW_025335438.1, read on the forward strand.
CAAGCTGGCTACAATGGTGACAGGAAGCCAGTGGAGGGAGCCATTGGTGGTGAGTCATTGTCGTGGAGTATACCTTCAATGAGTTTCCAACCATGCCTAGTCTTGATGTTGGCCCTGGGTTAGACATTCTGCATATATTCTGCATACATTTTACTATATTCTGGCTAATAGCTAAATAATCTTTGGTTGAATGCAATACCAATTGACTGTGGTGGAACACAGTCAATCCCCGCACCCGTCTGTGGCAAATGGAATGTGCCCCCCCCCCCCACGGACTGGCAGGAATTCTCCCGTGGACCAGCACCAGTCTGCAGACCAGTGGTTTTCAACTGATCTAGATTCACCCCAGGATTCAGGAAACCTTGCTGCAGAAGTTTAATCAGGCAATGCTCAACAAAGTAAAATTAGATCACTGTGGTACATGCAGGGGCTAGCACATCAGCTGGGAGCCCATTCAACGTAATCCTAGATGCCTGGTACCCAAATAAGCATTTTGCCATTAGTATATCATTTAATCATTTTAAAAGAGCTTCAGTCAGCATTGTTGTTAGGCTCTCATCCTGGAGTACCTGAGCACCAGCTTCAAGGAAGCATGTATGCCATTTGGTCACATCCAATCAGTTTGATGACTGCTCACCAATTTTCTGATGGTACATTCGCATTCCGATGTGCTATTAC
>NW_025335438.1:27182014-27236207 GCF_004798865.1 Varanus komodoensis
TGGTGAGCTGCTGAAGGATGTTTAAAGCTTCCTTAAATTCTGGCAAGTATGGAAACTCATTGAAGATCCTGGGAACACCATAAAGAATCAAGGCTTGAATTTTTACAAATATTACAGCAATTTCCAAACATATCAGGCTGTCTGTATTTCCGAAGAAACTTTATACTGCAGATTGGGAGGAATAGAAATACAATTTACCAAACCAACTAATCAATGACCTTGAGTGGACTGACTCCATAATAAAATTAGGAACATCAGGCAGTAAGTCTTCTGTGATTAGAGATGAGTGAATCAGTCAGTTTCATTTTCTTCGGCATTTGTTTTTTAAAATCCCAGGTTCTTTTTCTCCCAAACATTCATAAATTCTTATTAAAAATGAGCAGGAACAAAATTCTCACCCATCTGGCATCAGCCAAAACCAACAGGTACAGCTGTTTCCAGCATGGAAAGGACCAGAATGTAAAAATCAAAAAGAGAGATGAAACATTGAAGCATGTAGCATCATTGCTTCTTTCAGCCTGAATATAGGTGTATGCGTGAGTCTGTGTGTACACACATACAAGGGGGTACCCAGAAAAAAACAGGAATTATTTCTGGTGGGCAGGCCCCTTGTGGTACAGGCTTCCCCTGCTAGGTGAGTATCTAGGAACCCATCTGCATCAGAGTTCCCAGCTAGGATGTTGAGAGAGGCTGCGTTTGGCTTCCGTGAGGGGTTGTGTTGTTGTTATTGTTCTGAGACTCCTTCAACATGTTGATCTATATTGTAATGACAAACAATGATTTTGTTCAGCAGTTTTGGACCAAAAATGTCATGGCCCTTGTGCCCCACACTCCCTATTCACCTGATCTTGCCCCATGTAACTTTTTTTCCTCCTGGATGAAAAATGACCTCAAAGGGAAATGTTTTGCTGATGCAGAAGAGGTGAAACAAAAAATGGCAGAAGCACTAAAAGACCTCAAAATTGATGTGTTCCAAACCTGTTTTGAGCTGTGGAAAAAATGTCTCAATAGATGTATTGCATCAAACAGGGAGTACTTTGAAGGTGACTGAAGTTTGAACATGTAAAACTAAATATACATTTTTAATACATAAATTTTTTTGTTTTTTTGAAGCCCTTCCTCATACTGTGGGCAAATGCATTACCACAGCTGGAGCAGACTTTGGCAATTCCACTAAGGAACACGTGAAATTGCTTCAGGGATTAGATTTGGCCCCTGGGTTAACAGCTGACCATGGTCAATCTATAGGAAGCCACATTAATCATCAATTCCATGTAATTATAAACTATAGTGCCCCAGTGAGATCCGTTTGAATTTGCTGAACTTCGTTTTCTTTGGTCCACCAATGAAAATTACCTTATCACACTTGGGCGGATGAATCTGCTTTAACAATATGATAATATTCTGTGAACAAGCACAAAAGATTAAGCAAGATATCAGTTCACTCCATGAGGTCAGCTGTGCTTGGAATCTTAAGTGATGCAATATTAATGTCTATCTAATTAGAGAATTTATCAGCACAGCCTTGCCAGTAAACAGCCAGCCATCCAGACACAAGAGGTTTATGTGATCACTGTTGATTATCGAAACAGTGGCATTTTATTGACCTTAAGAAATTTAATTTAAAAATACTGTATTACATGCTATGAGAAGTACGAAGTATGCTATGTGAAATTCCTTAAGAGGAATTTTACCTTGCTCTTTAACAGCATTTGTTAACCAAATTTAATTTGTACAACACCAATACCAAGTAAATAATAAATAGCATGTACAACATTTAACATATTGGTTTCAGCAGATGGGGCAGGACCTAGTTAAGATGGACCATACCAGGGACACAACCACAATTTTGCCTTTTATGGAAACAGAAACAATTTTCTAAGTTGCAATTCTATGTTGTCCCATTTCCCCACAACCCAGAAAACCTGGTTTGCATTTTATGCTTAACCCAGGGATGATTTGTGCTTGAGTTGTTTATTGTCAGTAGTTGTGATTGTGCATTCACTCAATCCTTCTTCATGAGCAACAACCAAGTTTGTTTGTTTTAAAGGATTGTTATGATGACTGAACCAGACCATATGGTGAAAAATGAAAATTGGGTCTCATCTAGCAGAGTGATTTTAAAAGTGAGTTCTTGACTGAAGGTCACTGTCTTTCAGCACTCTGAAATATTTCTTCTTAAAAAACAAACAAACCCAAAGAATAATAATGCATTGGTCAAAACAGAAATATTAAATTATGAAATGTTGTTGGGAATGATAAATATTGGGAGTGTCCAAGTATCAGGGAGCACTTTTGAGAGTTCTTCATCCAGGTATGTCAAATATTTAGTGTTTCCTGAGTTTGCTGTACCACCATCAAGGTTCAGAGCAATTCCAACAGCCTCAGTTCTGAATATAGGTTTATTTATATCATTGTAATCTTGTGTACATTAATGGAGAGAGGAAGAACAGCTTGATTAATGTTTAAAGTACTCTTGCAATGGCACTTATGCATTTCTGAAGATTATTAAAAGGCTAGGGAAGCTGAAATTAGAGCATTTAGCTGTCAATGGTTGTAACTCAAGGAAAATTCATCAAAGGGCAGAGGCTTGATTAAATGAATGGGTGAATTTATTATTTCTATTGGAGTTCTTAGATGATGGCCCTACTAAACTGGATCCAGAGAAATGTTTATTTCCAGACTGTTTGTGTGTGGTTTTCAGGGCATGCTGGAGTTATAGCTCATGTATCACTAATCAGAACCAGTATATGGAAAGAGGGTTGGGAAAGGAATAAATCCAATTATTAATAATGACATTCTAAGGCAACTCCAGCTCCAGAATTATCTAGGTTGCCAGCTAGGTTTTCCAGCATCTTCTCTGAAGTGCAGTGTCCAAAATTGTGCACAATATTATAAATGTGATCCCACCATAGATTTACATAAAGTCATTAGTTCAATAGCATTTTTTTGAATTCCTTTCCTAATGTTCTTCAGCATGGTTTTTTTTCCACAGCCAACACCTCCTGGGTTGATATTTTCATTGAACTATTCATCACAACTCTAATATCATTTTTCTGGTCAGTAATCTAATCCCATCAACATGTATGTTGAGTTATTTTTTCTTAATGAACATTACCAATTTTCCTGGAACATATCTTAAGCTAAATGAGGTGTAATTTACTGGATTCTTACTAAAAACTGGTAGCCCATTTCCAGTTTTCAGGTGATGTGCTTGTTTTCTAATTGCCAATAAGGAATACAACATCGTATCTTGTCATCACTATTTGTTTCTCAGACTTCCTGAAAAGTCAAACATGATTCATTCATTAGGCTTCACTGAAATCTCCTCATATTCCTTTAGCAGTCACTTAACTTTCCCAGCATCCAACCACCTTCCTAGTGGACTACTATTGATGTTTGTTTTTAATGATATACTCCTCAGAGTACTCTTTTGCAATCCTTCTTGTCTCTTTTTTAAAAGCACATTTGTGTTCCTTTGTGTTCTCATTCAGACAATACTTCAGTTTAATGAAGGTAGCCTTCTGTCCAATTTTTAAAACTTTACAGCCTTAACCATGGAGCTGGATACTGATGGAGACAGGTGGCTGGAGAGCTCCATGGTCTGATCAAGAACACTTCCTATATCATTGTACTAATATTGGAATAATAACAATAACGGTGATGTTGCTGCTTTGTAACAAGGATTTTCAAGTCATGTATAGTGTGTCTGCTCAATTTGTACCATCAAGAGGGAAAAATCCCCTTTTAACCTGCAAAGACCCATTCTGGTCATATTTTTAAGAGATCTGTTTCTGGGACTCACATGTAGGACCACAATTCCTGGGACTCATGGTCTGAATCACAATATCTGATGGTGCCTTACCCAGTATAAACCTACCCATACACTAGGATCACTACAGTATCTATTCACTGTAATACCTTCTGATGCCTTCCTCCATGTACATCCTCCAAGAAAGTTTTGGAGGGTGGCAACAAGGGAGAAAAACCTTCTCAGTAATAAGCCCCAAATTATGGAAAGCTTTCCCCAGTCAGGTCAACCTGGTATCAACATGGTTATCTTTCTGACCTCAGGTTAAGACCTGCCCAGTCATTTCACAGCATATGATGAAACTTTTTAATGTGAGGTTGTTTTTTTATTGTTCAATTTTAAATCAAAACCTGGTAGTTTTTTCATTGTTTTTCATTTTTATATGTTGACATTTTTGTTATGATTTATCAAGTTGTGTTCTGCCCAGAGAACTTTGACTATTGGATGGTCAGAAGAAAATAATGAATGAATAGCAGCTGTTTTTTCCCCACAATGTTTCCATGGACTATTGTTCAGAGAACACTTTCTGACTCCACCCAGCCTTTGGTCTCCAGGCATTTTGTGGTCTGAGACATCTTTGACTAACCTATTACAGAAGCCATTAAGTAGCTAAAGCTCTGTCTGAGCCACAGAGTAAAACATAAGATGTGGGAAAGAACATTTAATGGAACAAAAGCAATAAACAGGAAAATTCTTAGAAGCAAAAAAAGTACTCAGTGCAAGCACCACAACTTTCAGTAATGAGTCTCTGGAGGATAATGTTCTGAAGGAAGCCTCTTGTTGTGATATAAAGTATTTATGTTGATCTAACCAGCAAAACATTGTGAATGTCTGAAGAACAGAAAATACAATGTTTATAGCAATGATACCACCTACTTTATAGGATGCAAAGTAAAGCAGCAAGCGAAATCACTGTGCTCCAAAGCGAGGACTGTGAATATCCAAGTGCAGAAGCAGATCAACAGGGAAGTGGGAATGCAGCAGTTTTGTTATGTGAAGTCTGCTCATCAGGCCATTGCATCATGCAGAATGGGGTGAACTTGAGGCCAAGAAGAGAATCATCATTTTTCATGCCAGATGCAATTAAATCAGAGGCGACACAAGGGCCAATGCAATCTTCACTGGAACAGTATCAGACAGAGGTGGGGGAAGAGGGATATATCACGAAGGGGTCAGCCTAATAGAAGATGAATTATTGGAAGAGAAGAGAAGAGAAGAGAAGAGAAGAGAAGAGAAGAGAAGAGAAGAGCAGAGAAGAGACGAGACGAGAAGAGAAGAGAAGAGAAGCTGGCTGATTTTATTCTGTACACAAATCTGGGAAACCCCAAGCCCTCAGAAGTGGTACCTGTGGAAGAAATTCTGGGATTCTGGAATGAAAATACATTCCACTGTTCCCATTGGATGAGCAGAAGCCTTGAGCACTTCAGCAACAACAATGGAAAATTAAAGAAAATGGTTGATCTGGGTCACTAGAATCAATACAATATGACAAATTAACAACTTTCTCCAAAGTATATGATTAAACACTAATTCAGATTAATGCTACATTTAATATTGTAATATTCATTTCAATGTTTCTGCCTCCAGGTTTTTTGTAATGTTATTGTCACATCATTGTACTACATATTTATGCTATTTATTCAGCAGGGAATAGTATAAGAAAAAAGCTAAATGTGCACTTTTAAATTAATTTTATAAGTGTTACTATATACCATGTGTTACATAAATGTTATAATGGTGAAAATATTGACATTAAGAGGAGAGAAAAATAATTGGTGTTTGGAACAAAATATGCCAATCTTCTATCATCAGTCTCTGCCACTGATATTCAGAACAATTAAGAAAGTGGCTTAAATCTAGGAACTGAAAGTAATTTAAATAAAATATGCAGTAATTTGCATATTCAGATTAAATCTACAGCCAACAGCAAAATCTAATTTATGAATGACATAAAAGTCTGGGTATTTTTCATCCGTTTTGTTTTGCTTTGCTTTGCTTTCTATATTTCCTTTTGCTTTATTCTGCCATATTGCTGCACAAAGGCAAGCAAGAATGTGTAGACATATTCATGTGACTGACATGTTAAAATTAGTTTTGTTCAGAGCTGGGAAAGACAACCAGAAAAAAAATAGTTGATGTGTCCAGGCACACTGTCTGCTCAATACTGTAATTAAAGACCCAAATTTTTTAGAAGAAGCTTATTGGATTTTGATAGAAGTATAATTGCTCGCAAAATCCCTCCAAAGAAGAACTGGAAGAATGCAGCATGGCAACTAGGTATCTCTCCCATATACCCTGTCTCTCATCATCACTATCTATGGCTGAAAATATCTACCACTTGATTATGCTGAATGTACAAGGCAGCCTTCCCCAACCTGGTGCCTTCCAGATCTGTTGAACTACAATTGCCCAACTTCCTCAGCAAGCACTTTCCACATCCTCCAGGATCAGGCCTTTGCAGACTTCCAGAGGTTGCAGTGGAATGCATTGCTGTGAAAATATGTGAGGTGCCCATAAGAAAGCCCCAGTACATGGGACACGTGATACAAAGAGGGCAGTGGTAGTGATACTTAAGGAGCATCACTTTGCATTCAAAATCCCCAGCATCTGGATGGCTCTTCTGTTGGAATAATGTGCCTGTGCCATGGGAGTGGGGAAGGAATGGGAACATATTAAGCCCTCATTCTGCCTTTAGTCTGATAGCTCTGACACCATTGGCCTAAAAGACAGAAACTTCCAGTCGCCAGCACCACCCAAAGATCAAAACAGAACATGGAGAGTAGATGCGTTGCAGAACAGTTGCTTATTGAAATACACAGAGATGGCTCACACACTGTGCTTCCTCTGCACAGGAAGACAAATCATATCCCTAGTGGTGATGCCCATTCAGCCTGGAGGAAATCAGGGTGACAACTTGTGTATCACTAGGAAAGAGGTTATCACAAAAAAGAGGACAAAGAAAGATGCTGATTTGCATAACATCTGTGCAAAGTTAGAAATAATTAGAATTTAAATAGTAACGCAGTACATATCACCATAGTGTGGAAGACTGCAGCCAAGTGACACGTGTGCTCGTCTGTTCAGTCAGCTGCCCAGGTGCTGTTCATGGGCAATGTCATGGTCCAACTCTTCCTTCTGTCAGTTGCTGCCTTTGGAGCAAACTTTGCAAGCCCTCACATGCAGGATATTTTCAAAAAGAGGAAAGACCTCTGGCAGCTCTTCAATTACGGGATCAGTTTCTTTAAAAAAGAGAGGGTACATGACCAATCTAGGGAAAAACATCATCAGACTGCCATTCAGTTTTGGGATGAAACTGAAGCTGTTCTGCAAAGACATCCCCAAAAAAGTATCAGTACCCAGATCTCTTTAGTACTAAATATCTTGCCCTTAAAGAAATGTGTTTTGGTACACAGAAGGAAGCACAGAGTGAGGGAGATGCCAAAATCAATAAGACTCTAATCAAGGGCTTCACCTCACAAAGCATTTATTGGAAATTTGTGATCCAACATTTGTAGAAGTTTTCAAGTCCTTTTCCAATCATTGTGATCCTCCAGGACCCTCCTGTGTTTTCCAGCCATTTCATGGCTTTTTTTAAAAAGCAAGGAAAGTTAACTATTAAATTTCAAATGCAGAACAAATCAGAAAAAAAGGCTGCTGTATCATTGCAATTCCACTGCACAGCAGCTGTACCACAGCACAGCCCTGTGGTGGGATAATGAAATAAACTGAAATGCAGAGAAAGATGAATCCCAGGGCAGAAAAAACTGTGTAAAAGAGCATTCTCTCTCTCACAAAAAAAATGGAAGAAGAAGCTTGAGTACAGCGGTGGGCTTCATGCATCATGTAGAGAAGCCCACAAACAGCAAACACAAAAGAAATGTGTTCCACATATCCTGGTCTCCCAACCTTTTAGATAAAGACACAAAGGAACACAGTTAATTGGACTACTACTCACAATGCTAGAAATGATCTTTCTGTATAGCACTATAGCACTATGGACTCTATACATAATATATAAAAAACAAGATGCTCTGTTATGTTACCCCCCAGCTGTTCCAGGTGAGATAAGACTCTATTTTGTAACAATATGGAGAATTTACAGAGATATAAAATAGTTTATATCATAAGGACATAGAATCACAGGAGGACAGGAAGGGCAATGCAATAGAACCAGCTAGAGAAAGACCATCCCTACTTCAAGAACTGAATTAATTACTTGGCACTGGGAGCAACTTCATTACTGAAGCATCAAAGCAGCATGGAAAAATATGCACAAACAAGTGTGCTGTTTGCTACTTTCTAGGATTCATGCCATGCGTGTGGGATGATGGAGCTTAATTTGAGCCAGCAAGCCATTTCTGATACTATTAAAATATGCACTCTTGGTTTATGAATCGAAAGCACAGCAGTGGGCTACAGAGATTAACTGTGGACATAAATAAGTCAACCCACTGCTGTCCTAAGAGAGATAATCTTACTTGGCTGCATGTTCTCATTGCAACGGGTTATATGGACTTCCCTGGTAAAGCTGTAAAGTGGTACTAAGAAGCATGGGTTTTCTTTGGGCAGCAGATTCAAAAGGAGGCCCTCTTTCAATATCCACAGAAGCTAAACCCCCTTCTGTTATCACTCTGGTCAGTCCCTGCTTAAAGAAGGCGATCTTATGAAGATGAGCACCTTCTGGATCAGAGGAATCTCCCTGCATGATTTTGAATGCTAATACTCTCCCAGATCAATTGTGGAGGCAGCAGGAGGGGGCAGGGTCAGTACTTGCACCTCCTTGCATGTTTAATAAACTTAAAAGTAGAATTTGATATTTGTGTTGTGCTTATGTTTGTGCTGTTTCCAAAAAAAAAAAAAAAAAAAGTTCTAGCATGGAGCAGGGTGGCTATTTGGACAATACATTTCAGATGCAAAATTACAGTAATGGGGAAGACTTCCTCACTGCAACAATCAATTAATGCCACTTTTATTCCTACTGCTGAGAGCCAGCTCAGTGCAAGATCAACCTTAAGCCTCTGGTGCTCAGATAATTTGTACTGCGGGTTTTCACAAATGTAACAAAAGTAATTGTTTCACTGCACCAACCCTCTTGTTCACTATTTCTGGTAAATCATGTCATACAGGGGACTGCATTACACAACTTCTGCAACATTCTCTTTTAATGAGCATATCTGTTAGTGAGCCAAATATATGTGCTCCCATGAAGTGTGCCCCATCAGCAGAGGGATTTTTTCTCCCCATGATTGCTAAATCTTGCCACAGAATTAATAATTACTGAGGAAAGTGATTATAACACCTTTCTGCTCTATACTTGGAAAATGAACGCATAAAATGTATACTTGAACCTATCAAGAACAAAAGGTATTCTTCCAAGGAGAAATCTTCATGTAGTTTTCCAGCTTTATCTTTTTTTTTTGGGAGCATCTTCCTTCCCCCAACAGCCTGTGGAGAAATAATAATCCATATTCACTCTGTGCTTCAGAGACTGAATGAATAACGTTAATCTTCTGGCATATGGAAACAAAATAAGCCTTGGGCATTTGCATGAAGTCTATGTTCCTTGGAGCTGCCCACACAAGTTCATAATTCTAGTCACTCCATTCCTATTACTACCAAATTCCATAGAAATACTACATTTCATCCAACTAATTTAACCAACGTGTTTCTATTCACATGCCAAGCTGAGCCCTACATTGATATCAAGTAGATATTCAATGCTCCCTGTGCTACTAAGAAGCATGTAGCCTATGTATTTAATGCTACTGACTCCCATTAACTCTTTAGGAGCATGGTTTTGAAAAAGACCCCATTATCTGTCTTTTCAATACTTCAGGTAACCAATTGAACATGGCTTATCACTGAGATGTCAAAAGCAACAAATGGCATTGTGATAAAGCAGCCCATAGCAAAACATTAGCCTGTGACTATTTTACTAGCTTATATTGAAGATCATGTTATATATTCACTATATTGCTCTCCTAACTGAGCTATTTCAAATCTGAGGCTTTCAGGCCTATGGAAGCACACACACTATCACTTCCACACCGTATCTACCCCACAACCAGATTTGGATATTTCTGATAGTGTATATCAAGAAATCCATTTTCTTTCTGAGTGCTTCATTTCATTAAGATGGACCTCCTTGCATTAATTTTAAACTACCCATGTGCATAATATTGTATCATTCAAGGTTTCAAGTTTTTGTTGAAACACATTGTTTCAAGGTTTTCCAAATTCAAAGTTGGGTTCTTGCCAAATTAGGCAGAGTGTCTTCAGCTGGGCTACTGTGAGAATTTTCCACATACATCTTCTCCCTGAAAGCTATTCAGTCCACTAGTGATTGACTAAATTCAAATTCACCTCAAATTTGTTTGGGGCCTGGGAGGAGGATAAAGCAATGGGGCTAATATTGCCATTTGATCTTAATTCCAGTCTTTCACTGGGGCTTTGTCTCCATCTTGCTTCATCTAAGTAAGCAAACTGACATTCAGATTCTGAACTGGGACTTTGCTAGGAAATATTGGAAGATGCTGTTATCTTCAAGTCCTGCTGGGTACTTCCCATGAGTAGCTGGCTGGCCATTGTGTGAATACTGTATGGGACTAGATGGACCCGCCTTAATTAAGGACAGACAATTAGCACTGTTAATTTGTGATAATTCTTGATATCTTAACTTAAATACAGGCATTTTCATTTACATTTAATAATGAGAAATGTAATGAAAATCCATTTCTGAAAGCATGTTATTGAGCGTACAGAAAGAGATTCTTAAGTATTAATGATTTCTATATGCCTCATAATTCATGAGTTATAAAGAAATCTGTATACAAATGAAAATTGAACATCAGCCATTCCTCCAATATCTTCATGACAGTATATTGTAGATTTTATATAGATTATTCAGTGTTAACAGAAGATTATACATGGGAGAAAATCATATGATGCACATATTGTAAGATCAAAACATATTATTTAAATGGTATTTCATAGTGTCAGGGAAAAGATTGAAGATCTAAAATATAAACTGGATGTACCTCTGAACAATGTAATTATGATCAATAGAATTAGATATTCTTAATGGAAATCAAACATCTACCTATGCTCAAATTTTGAACTCAACATTTCTTTTAAGCTACTGTATGTATGAATGGTAGCTATATAAGATATTGAAATAATCAACATATGTACATATTACAAATGTTAATATGATGGAATACTGAATATAGGCATCATACAGGGTGACTTGGGATCAAACTAAAAGCATATTGGGGAAAAATGATAGAAAAATTAAAGAAAGAGGATATTTTATTCTCCAGCCAATCCTCTTTTTTCCCCCTTTTCTTTCCTCCATTGCATCCCAGTGGTCTTTCCATTATACTCTTCCTGCCCTTTCTTTTATTACAGCTATACCTATACCTTGAATTCAGCTTGGAAGATCATGACACAGCTTTTCTGTTGCTGAAATTGCATTTGACATTGCTCCAACACCACTACTATATTTCTTAGCAACTATGTACACATGTATTTAAGTGAAACTATCTGTCTTATGTGGTTCCAAGTGTGATTTATTACTGCAATCCTTGAATTGCTTGTGTGACTGTATTTCAATTGCTCACCTTTCCACAGTTTTCCAAAAATTTTTCTCCCCACTCCCAACACAAGACTTAAATCTTTCCTTTTTCGGTGAAAATAGTACATCAATTCTGCAGCCAAGTCTGATCTTTGTTTTCATTTTTGAGCGAGTTCATGCAGCCATAATTCAGACTGGAACCATGGTACAATCCATTTGCTTCCCAATTCTGCACACATTTGTGTGTCCATGCATGTGCACCTAGTCACTAAAAGGGCAGGAAAGCAGCTGTTGACTTGACTTTGGCCCTTTATCTTCCCTTTCCATTTATCTTAGTCCTAGGTTGAAGTGATATTTATTGAAATTTATTCTTTGGTAAGAACTATAGGATTTTTTGGATTCCCACCCTGAGACTACAGACACTCAGCTCAGAAGAGACAATCCAAAGGGGATTGTCATTTTGCCACCCCACACTTGCAACATCATAGAAAGGAGCGATGACCTGGATAAAGGTACAAATGAGGTGGAAGGAGAAAGAAAAGGAGATGTCTAGAAAATGCAGTACCAGGACATGTGCTCAGGAGCGCATCTGAGGAAAAAAACAGGACAGAGGGTCGAAAGGTCAAAACTGCCTCTGTTACAGCTTCTTCTAAAATCATGGAGTTGCTTTTTAAGTTTCTAGTACCCTAAATCTCAATTAACCATTTTCCTAATAATGTATACTGAAGATATTTGTTATTGTTTTACTACTCTCCTGCAAAAAAGGAACCTTTTTTGGCTGATGAACAGTATATACATGTTTAAATAAATAAATGTACATGCATGGTCCCAATTCAGATTAGGACTATGGTACTTTGCAAGAGGATGGTTCAAGCTTCCCAGAGGCCCGCTTTTCCCCTGAAATTCCATACACACTTCCCAAGGGGGGTTAAAAAGGAGTGAAGCTTCCATTTAGTCCAATGCAGTTATCTTTATTCTTCATAAGAAGCATAATGGGGAGGGGGCAATATGTGAGGGAAGGAGTTTAAACCTTTCCCAAAGTGCCACACTTCTGATCTGAAATGGGACTGTGCACACTTGAAGAAAAGCAAGAGAAAGAAACCCAAATAGGTTCACTTGTCATGATTACGAGCAGTACTTTTTTTTGTCATAGAACACACCGGAACGGTGTTCCAGCACCTTTTTTCGACAAATTTTCCAAGTTTTAAAAGTAACTTTTGAAAATTTGATGTTTGGTCCACATGGATTTGAATCTCCCTGTCGAGCATAGCAGGTTGGCGGCAAAATCATTAAAACAAGTACATGTGGGCTGCTTGTGTGTCGAGTCTGATGCATGCGTACTTTGTCCGCGCTGGTTGTGATGGCACTGCTCGGCTTGTGGCACTGCTCGGCTTGTGATTGGTCATGTGGTCGCGCGCTGAGTGCTTACTGGGGGCAGCGACTGTTATGTTTCGTTACACATCTGATGTGCGTGGGTGTGTGTACAGTGACTGACTACGTGCAAAACGTAAATAATTTCTTTATTTAAAAAAAAGTTGGTGAATTGAAAATCTTTTTTTAATTTTTAGTGTAAAAGTGTGACCCCAAATTTAAAAATGAAAAAAAAACTAATTACTTCTTAACCACCGGTCCTGCTAATAAAAAGGCCAGAATATTAACAGACACAATGACAGAACACATAGATACTAACAGCAGAGAAAGGAGTCAAGAAGATTTGTCGGAGAATTGGACAACACTTTGGAATTTACTATGAACATTAAATGCAATAAATTAAATTTATGTTAAGAACTGAACATATATTTTTTCAAATAAAAGATTAACAAGATGTGAGTTCCAGCACCTTTTTTCTTACAAAAAAAGCAGTGATTATGAGAATGCTTTGTTTTGTCCTTTAGTACCAAACAACCCTATGATTTTGCTTATGCTGAATCACATGTGGACATGTAAATGGGCAGGTTCACTAAAATGTCCTTTCTTTTGAGTCTAGGTCTTAAATTCAGTCATTTAGGGGTGTAGCTTTGCAACAAGTGCCAATGTTTTCTTCATTGCAACCTTCATTTGTCTCTCATTTTACCTCCTTCAAAGCTGGTCAAACATGACCATGTCTCCTGCTTTATAGATGACAGTCCTCTGTTTGAAGGTATTTGGTACTTGAATGGCTGTTCAGTGCAAGTCCGCCTGAAAGACAGAGAACCACAGGAAGCAGCCTTGTCAGCAGTTAGCACCTAGCCTGCAGACTGAGCAAACACACAGAGCACCTGGCGCAGCCTTCCCCACAATGCTGCAATCCATTGAAACATTACTAAAACTAGAGTTAGCGTGCATTTAAATTAGCATATATAAATTCTGTGCACATCTGCTCCCTCTGTCATCATCTGTTTTAGCAAGGTAGTTTGTCCTTGGGAAGGAAATGAATAAATGATCACTCTAGCTATCTTGAAGCTTTAGTGTTCTCCTTTATTATAAGCTTCAGCAATATCATAGAGCATCTTAAGAGCTATATTTTGGAATCGCATCATAGAGTAAAATCTTGTGTGTTGCCACAGTCCATGACTCCTTTTGTTTTCATATGGCCTGCTTGCATCACATGATGTCATGTGATGTTTGTTTTCTGTCAAAACCTCCTCTTAATAGCCAGAGCTGTGGTGGCAGCAGTGAAGACAAGGGAAGCAGCGAAGGGTGCAGTTGAAGCAGCTTTATGGTGGTCTGTGGGGTAGGAAGATTGATAGTATGGGTGAAGGGGCTTCATAGTGCACACAGTAATGCAGTTCATAACCCATTCTACACCTACTGGCAAATTCATAATGCATCAATCCAGGCTCACTGGATATTATGAATGGATGAGTTTCAGGCAGTGAGCTGACTAATTACTAAATTCAGCAGCATCACTGGAAACAACTGTTTCAAATACAGAAATAATAAATAGTGTTGAGACTTTATCCCCTTGAACAGGCCTGCTGAAAAACCCCAGGCACTCTAGGTTCCCAGAAGTGGTCATACCATTCATCAGGATCAAAGGCTCGACTCAAGTGGCAAATACTTTGGTGCAGAAAACCACAGCTAAATATTGGAGGACTGCTCTGTGTGTGTCATGCTGTTTAACCTGTTTTCATAAACTAGTCTCCTGCCCCCAGGTGTGATGGAGAATGAGGTCTTCTTACTAGCAATGAAGCAAGATTCAGCTTCCAGCTCACTTAGCTTCTGTGTGTGCCATGTGGGGATGAGCAGGAAAATTTGTTGGAAATTTGTCCTTTGCCTCAAATACCAAAATGTTTTTACCAGCATTAAGGTTCCATTGAGATGTGTGAGGAATCTATTCTGGGGTTAGGAACTCACCAGATTCCCTGGGCGTAGCTCCACAGACTCTGGCTTGCTTTCTTACAGCTGTGAATCTGGCTTCCTGGTGAGCGAACAAAGTATCTGCATGGCACTCACCAGGAATCAAGCTCCTTTCAACTGGTGTCCCTTGGCCACACACACAATTTGCGGCCTTTGCTTGTGCTGCACGTGGTGTGGAATAAGGTTGCTGGCTGTGCAGCCAGGATTCCACAAGCATTCATGAACTTTCTTTCAGCTTGGCTCATTTTCTAAGACAGGGCTGAGCATGAGGGCAAGTCCATTAATTGAAAGGGGACAGGTTCCATGGAGCTTCATCACAACACCACGGTTCCATATGCTTGGAACTCAGGGTAGCACCTATGTTGGTGCTTCTGCTTGATAGCTTAAAAGATTCTACACTCTTGAGTTTGAATGTTTCTCAAAGAAAAGCATTCACCAAAAAATCAGACCTGAATCAATGGTTGTAGCTAAGGTATACCTACCTAAAATGCCCCGATCACTAGAGAACTGGCATTGTATTTACTGTTAGAATAGAGATTTTAATTTCACAACATGTGTTGCTTCCACAGAAGAATGATGACAGCTGACAACATACTCAGACACGGGGATTTATGATGCATCCATTAGTTATTCAGACACAAGCTAATTGATGTTAGCTGTATAAAGAAGAGTGAGGCAATATTTACAATGCAACTGGTCCTTACACAATTAACTGTAATTGGAAGTGCTTCAGATTAAATTATAGGGCAAATCCTTGGTAAAATCCCTCCACTATAATTTGAATCTCATATATAATGGTTCACCTTCCTTCTTAATACAGTGGATCAGGAGCATTCTTGCTGCTGCCAAAATTAAAATGAGGAAAACACTGGAAGCATAGGGAACATCAACGTCCTCTACATGAACCCTCAGAGCTGGCATGGAATGAGCTGTGCTGCCTACTCTCCCAGGTCAGAGGAGAGTCCCTGCAGGTTTGTTTCCTACGAAGCCCCAAACAGTCAGAGGTTACCAGCCATCTGCTCACATGGGAGCATCCACCTTACAGATGTCTATGCCAAGTCACTGATGTGCAGAGCACAAGGTCAGCAGAGCCAGCTCTCTTCCTGGTCCTTTAGGGTAGCCCACATTCCCACCTCCCTGAGCAGTGGCCATGTGAGTAGGGCAGTTGGAGTCCAAAACATCTGGAGTGCATCACGCTGGGGAAGGCTACCTTGGGGTGATCAACAGATTTTCTCTTAATCAGGTTGACATCCAGACCTGAAGTTCATCACATTGATTTTGGTAGAGCTTATTCCTAAATAATTTACAGCATTAATTACTGTAGTAAATCATTCAATGAGTATATCATCCTGACCTTACAAGGTGAGGCCAAATTCCAAGAAAGGAGCATTAACGCTATGAGAGCAGTGCAGGTTCCACAGCTGGAGTTTTGCTTACTTGATGCTCTGTAGCTGCCAAGCAGCAATACAAGCAGCTGTATTGTACTCTGTTCTTCAGTTCCCTTGGTAGTGAAAACTAAGGCATCAAATGAAGAAAACACTGTTTGATCTCCCACAGGTACATGGTTGCCTTAGTAGCACCAGTCCCTAAACTGTACCAGCTAGATCTCAGTACTTCTTTGAAGATCAACTGCTTTAAAGTTTTTCCTGTAAATAGACATTTTCCTGAAAATTCCAAACATTCACTATCATAAGAATTTGTGTTACTCATATTGTCCCAAATGACTTATACAAGTGATCAAGCAGCATTTAACTTCTTACTTTGTGTTTGTTGGTTTAACTGGGAAATGTTTGTTATTACCAGCTGCCCTTTTCAGCCACTGCTGCTGGTAAATATCAGTATCGATTGGGTGAAATCCTGTTAATTCTAATAATCGATACTTCATTCACTCCAGGAATGTATTTGCTCCTATCTATTTAAATAAATGTCAGTCAAGCCTTACTTGAAAAGACCTACAGAATGCTGCTCAGCAGAGGAATTATTACTAGAAAGATTGCCTCCAGACTTGCATTTTATATAGTCCATAGCAGCCAGAGGAATTCAACCTCTCTAAGCTACAACTATTATACAAAGGCTAAGAACCAGGAAGGATTATATACAGAACTGTTTGACTGCTAATATTCAGGGGTATGTGTGCTCGTTAATGTAAAGTTCATATCAGCACAATGTTGTTTATTTGGAAGGGTAAGTGCCATAGCTAAGTTGTAGAGCACCGGCTTTGCATGCAAGAGGCCCTAGTTCCAGTCCTTAGCATTCCCAGGCAGAGTAAGGAAAGACCCCCTCCTGAAAGCAGGGGGGCAGCAGCCTGCCAGTGCAGCCAGAATTCCTAAGGGTCTGGCTTAGTGGGCATGCTACTAGGTCTTTAGCATGCACCATCCCAAGAGCATAGGGTAGATCATGCACACACCACAAAAAGTATGTTTTAAATACAAAATAAAATAGTGGTGGTTACATCCCAGGCATTAAACCCACTCAAACTCATTAATACTTATTGTTAAACAGTCCATTCCCTTTGCCCTGACCACAAGTTTGTGAAGGGAGGAGGCATGAAGGAGGCGATCCCACCAGACCACACACTTAACACCCAGGTGGCACAAGGGGGCAGAATTTTGGTGCTCAGTAGCCCACTTTTCCCCTCAGTCTTGGCTTTACACTTGCTGGATGCAAGGGGGATTATTAGACAGTGAAGAGTTGCCAGGAGATTCTGATCCCACTTCCTTGCTTCTTGAGTTTGGCAAGGAGGGCTTTTGTGGGCTATAGGCCATTTGCCCAGCAGGGTATATAAACTACCACAGATGTTTCATTATTACATTGAGCAGGCTGTGGAAGTGTTCACACTGGGCAGTGGTCTCATGTTGTTCATGTTTAAGTGCCTGGTCAAAAGCCACATATATTGCCTGCTTTTCTAGATCATGTCAATGCTGGTATAGATCATGACCTGTGTGTCCTGTTTGTGCCAACCTGAGTTATATGACAGAAGTGAGATGGGATATAAATATAATAAATAGGTTGAATCAATCTAGAGTGAATATTTAGAATGTAATTTTATTACTCTTGGGCATACATTACTTTAAGTCTGTGTATAGCATCTATGGCTTTGTTAATTATTTGTAGCCTACAGTAGGCTAGGGAAAGTTGAAGGCAGAAGAAGAGGAAGATCAAATTTGAAATGGATTGATTCTGTAAAGGAAGTCACCAGCTTGAATTTGCAAGAGCTAAACAGGGCTGTCAGGGACAATACATTCTGGAAGGCATCACTCTGAGAGTCACCATAAGTCAGAAAGAACTTGACAGCAAGTAGAAGTAATAACGCACTAGGCAAAAGGCCCCAAATCTGGACTGGGAACCTAGTGTAAAGGGTAAGAGAACAGTCAAGTTGTTGAATGAGCCCCCGTACCTACTTAAAGGGGAAATAAAAACAAGATGCAGCTACTAGATAAAGATTCAAGCAATACCATTTTTGGCCTTTACACTAGTAAAATGGAATGTAGTTATTTATTCACAAACTATTCACAAGTCCCTTCATTTGGTTTGCTTTTACTACCAGTCAAAACTTCCATTTCCACTGGCTTTTTTTCATAAAATCATCCACTCTTCCTTGCAGTGGAAAAGTGTTTGAGGGTTTAACTAAAGCTCGTTTCCCAGCCTAACTCAAAAAATAGTATTTCTGCATTTTCTACGACCAGCTATGAAACATATCTCTAGAGTTATACACATCCTTGAAATGAGATGTGTGATCTCCTCATACCTCCTACTAGTTCTTCAGTGGTTTTCCCCCTGACAATTATTATCACCTCAGTGAGGATGAAAAAGTTGTTCTTCCACTAGTACAATTTAGTTTCTCTAAGTGGGGATATGGCACTGTCAGTGTTTACTGGAAAATACATTTGGTCTACCATGTGTGGGTGGTACAGGAATAGCAGATTTCCATGATTATTTCTTTCCTTGAGTAACAGATAATGTTTTGCAATTGTTTAGTAGACTCTGTAGAACTAAAGCCAATGTCTTTTAAGCTTAGATTACTACCAAAGTCATGGTTAGAACTCATAGCCATCAGTGATCAAATCAGTTCAGAGAGAGAGAGATTGCTGCCAGTAAAGCTATACTAAATCATGTTTCACAGGTCTTGAAGAAAGTGAATCATTTCCAGTTCTCACTATCAGTTTTTCACACAAAGAAAAGATAGCTGGAAGAGGTGAAAAATGGTCCTTTTCACACATGTATGCTGAAAAGGAAAGAGAGAAAAAACCTCAGAAGAGCTAGCACAGTACTATTTCATGCCAAATTTCAAATTTTATTCACATAATATTGATTCACACCATGAATATTGAAGCATTGCTGTGTATGGGCCAAAATTCTGCATGATTTAGCTGTAATGTTATATTCCACCTTTGTGCCTTCTAGGTGTGTTGGGCTACAACTCCCATCATGCAATTCTGGTGGAGAATGATGGGAATTAATATCCAGAAAACAGTAAGATGGAAGGCCATAATATGCCACAAAAGAAGATAAAAGATACTCTGAGGCACTTAGAAAAACTTATCTTTGGGCCCAGTGCATTTTGGAAATAAATGTTCTTCCTAGTGGCTAATGCTTCCTCTGCTTCAAAACACTCCAATGCATACGGAGGATGGAGAAGATTTATGGAGAAGATTGTCAGATGAATTTACCTGAGAGTAAATACTATTAAACTAAGTGGGGCTTTCTTCAAAGCAAGCATGCACATAATTAATTTTATGCACATTAAAAGATGTCTAAAAGTTCCCAGCAATATATATATTAGATAGAGGTAACTATATTAAATAAGCTTTTCCCTGGAATGCCAACTGCCTCCTCCAACTCCTTTCTTGCAGAATCCTGATTTTAAAACTTGTGAGTTGTTATAGAGATACCAGCAGCTGTTAATAGGCTACATGATGTGTGGTCGCCTCACTCTTATAACACAAACCACATCCTGCTGCTGGCCTCTTAAGAGGACTGAAATATTTGATCTCATAGAGTACCCAGTGGAGCATGTGTTTTCATCCAAAATGCCCCAGGTCCAGTCCCTCCAAGTCAGATTGGGAAACATGCCCATCTGGAGCCCTAAAATCTGCCAGTCAGTATAGACTGTACCAAACAAGATGGACAAATGATCTGACTTGATACAAGGCAGCTCTCTGTATTTTTCCTCCAGAGAGCATCTTCATATAAGGAGGGATTTGAAAAATGTGATTCTCCCACTGCAGTCATAAGTGATTTGGCCTGTTCCAGGATTCTCATCATATCCTTTCCATTCAGATACAGTTTTTTTTCTATACGTTATACAGAGCCGTAGATTTCATTTTGCTGCCACTGTTTGAAGCAACTCTGTAAAAGCAGTAAGTACAGTGGCTTACATTTTTTCCAGTACAGCTGAAGTTGGTTGTCCCTGCAACCTGGCAAAGACAATCAGAAGAAATCATAATTAGGCTGCTGAGTCATTGAGTCCAGTGGAGTACAGATGACCTTAAAGAAGACAGAATCTGGATTACATTAAATGGATGAGTGATAAGAATGTGTTAATTTAGTTTGCACTGTGGGAAGAAAGGAAAACAATGTATGTACTGGCTATGGTACACAATAGAATAGGAATATATTAAAGTGAAAGTCAGAAAAACCAATGGTAACTCTCTAACTGTCAGAAAGAAAGGGAAGGAAGCTAAGACACTGCCAGGATATTTTATATATTGGTGGTACTGGTCTCTTCTCCTTCTCTTCCCTGCCTCCTAGAACACACACTGAACACTTCCAGGTTTGCTTTTATGACCCCAGAAAAGCAGCCACCATGATTCGTTCCATGACAGCTTCTGAGGAGAACGGGGGCTCAAGGTAGAGTACCAGATCTCCAAGAACTTACATCTAAGGTCCATAGGATCACTCTGCCCAGTGTTTCTTAACATCCATGCTGGATCAGAGCAGATGTCTATCTTGTCCAGCATTCTTTTATCATGGTAGCCATCCCATTGTCTATGGGAAGCACATAACCAAGATATGAAACATGAGCAATAACGTGAGCAATAACACCCATTTGTTTATGTTCTCCAGCTACTGATATTCTCAGGCATATTCCTCCCAGAAATGAAGCAGTTTCCATCAATATATCATAATATTTTCTTCCTAAGCTGTAGCCTCTATCTATCTATCTATCTATCTATCTATCTATCATCTATCATATTTATATGCCACTGGATAACAAAGTTCTCTGGGCACTAAGCATATGCAGACTGTCAATTAGGCCAGAGTAAGACCTAACTCCAGAATACATTCCCTGAGGGTGATGATAGGGTTCTTAGTGAGGTTTTAAACCAGTGATAGACAAACTAGTCCTCCACATGTTGTCAGACTCAAAGTATTATTATCCCCAGAGGGTATGACCAATGGTCAGAGATAATGCAAACAGTAGTCCAACAACATCTGGAGAGCCACATGTTTCTCCCCACCCCTGCTGCCCAATTAAAGCCTTGCCTAGGCTGGATTATTACATTTGACCTAGAAATAGTCATTCTGATTATTATGCAAATTGTTGACACTTTCTTTGCAAGGACATGGCCCTATTAAAGACAGTGGTCCATCAATACCAAAATAGTTTCACAAAGTTATTTTTTTTATTGTTGTTCTGTGCCATAAATTAGCCTGCAGCTTATGGTGACCCTATGATTAATAGCTCTCCACAATGTCCCATCCATGACAGCGCTTCTCAGCTCCTGTAAATTCAAGGCTGTGGCTTTCTGTGGAGTCACTGCATCTCATGTTTCATCTCCCTGTGAAGATTGTCTTTCTGCTAGTCCAGAGTATTCACAAAGCTCTCCTCCAGCACCATTGTTTGAATGCATCAATTTCCTTTCTGTCTGCTTTCTTCACTGTCCAGCCGTCACACCCATACATGGTTACTGGGGAGGCAATTGTGTGGATGATCTTGGCCTTGGTTTCCAGTGAAACATCCTTACACTTAACAATCTTTTCTAGTTCATTCATTGCATCACCAATCTCAGAGAACTGCAGGTGCTGGTACAAAGCACTCTCATCTTGACAGAATGAATTTCTTATCCAGTCCTACAAATGTCACATTTAGATCCACATTGCAAAATCACACTGCTATTTTTAAGCATATTCAGATTGTTTTCCCCCTGCTGCCACTTACTTCCCATGACAGTTGTTTATGTATATGCTTTCTGAAAATCACCAGAAGACATTATATCTTTTGCACCAGATAAGAAGATAGTTTATTTTTGTGATAACCTCCAGGAATACAACAAACATAACTTTGAGGATTCCACTTCTGTTCAGGCTCATTTATAATCTTCTTATACAAAGCTGTCTCAAGGCATGTTTCAACATGAATAGTTTTACCATAACAGTGGTATTTCTGTCTTTGTATCATGAATAACGAACAGAGAAAGATTTGCAATCACCATCCTGTTTGGTTTGTTGGTTTGTTGTTGTTTTTTGAGCTAGAATGGTGTGCAAATAAATGAAGTAAATTATACATTAGCAATTGAAAACATTTGATCTTCAAGTAATCAGCATATTGTTTCTTTGTGAATGCTTTCCATCAACAATATGTTGAATAATAATTTGAGATACTGTTTATGTTCTTTAGCAGGATGTCTTCTATAAATAATCAACTAATAGTTCGCAATTCCTCTCAGCATGGTGAAAATTCTAAAACAGTTCTCTTTTGGGACAAGTCCCATAACAGCCTCCTAATTTGAGGAGAGTAAACACAGAGCAGTTATAGTTAGGAATTTATTTAATTCACATTTAAATGCAAATCCACATAATTCACACTTCCTGCACTAATACACGGATTAAAATATCATTCACCTTTGGTATTTGCACATGTTCAAATTCTCCAAATCAAAATTAGAGTATATGTGTGCATAAAAATGCATATAATAGAAGTATGAAGGACAAACATGTTAGGGAAAATATTTGCAAAAATATGTATGTTAGGAAAAAATACGTAGAAAATGACATGTATTTGGGGAATTGCATACGCAAACATGACAAATCTTCATGCAAAGTTTCTATATTAAAAATTGAAAAACTGATGAATCAAATGTAGGATTGGAAAAATGAGAAATGGAAAGCAACCTACACTGAAAAATTAATCTTCCCCTTGCAAACTATATAGTGCATTGGCTCCATTTGTGTGTTGAGAAATGCAGTTCAACACATCCTGAGAGAGCTGGGATGGGGAAGGGTGATATAGGCTCTGACAGGTCTAATGTATTTGTGAAAACAAATAAATGAAACTGTTTGGTGGCACCTTAAATTCAAGCGAGAGACCCATGTCACCTTTTTATATAAAAAGCATGAATAACCCTCCAGATCCACCAACTACAGAGTTTAATCTTCATCTATGAAATATGCTGTGCCAGATATAAAAATGTATTAAAAAACACACATGCATAGACAGAGTATGCTAATTTATGTCAATATGTTTCTCTCCCCTTTTTTATAGATGCTGTTTTATTGCAAATTTCACGTCCCACATGCTGCAACTTTCTAGTTTCACAGTTTTTGTCTAGTCTAGCTAAGATTTACAACTTTGTTTCCATATTAATTAATGACCTAAGGCAGAGTCCTAAATCTGTAAAGCTATCGCTTGTTACCACATAGCTAACACATACTCTCTGATTCCAGCAGCTCAAATATTACTGATTTATAGTAGTGTGATATAATTCCCTGGATTAGTAAATTACACATTAGTATGGTAAACACAGACACACATATGCATAAAGTACAGTTGTTGTTTTTAAACCAACTTACTTTTCTGTATACTAAACTAGTAAAGACCACATGAGAGCTATAATCAGATATGATATTTCAAGCTTAAAATGAGACGCAGAGGCATTAATGCATCCCCTTCTGCGATTGCCCTAATCTAATTTGACCCCCAAAGCTGCTACTAACCCTCTAGAGAAAACAAAATTTAATTCCCGGGCTGCCTGTGAGTGCAGTTGGACTTCCCCCTCTCTTGTCCTCCCTGTATTCCTTTGTGCTTGGGCAGAGTGTGAGGTTGCATAGAAGACTTCAGGAGGAATAACTCATATGCACCTCACAGTTCCCCATATGGAATCACTTCTTTCAGCAAACAGCACCATTGGGCACAACCCCTATTGGGACAAAGCAGCAATTTGGGAGGAGAGGTTGATTTATAATGGGAAAACAGCACCGGAGAAAAGGTTTAGAAGATATGTAAAGTCCTGACTGAATTCAACAGTTGTGCACCTTGCAATTTCTTTGATTTTTTTTAAAGACATACACAGTCACAGACTCATTTCCTCCTTGTCTGCTAACCTGGGTTTATAGCTGGACAAAAGGATTAAATGAGTCAATGTGCAAGAATGCCAAAGCTGTAAAAAATTTTGAACTGACAAAAGTGGGTGGCTATCTTGTGCTATAATTAATATGAGATATAAAGGAGAAAAGAATCACATCAAAAGCTCTTAAAACATATTGCTGGTAGGTTGCAATTTAATCTTGAATACATTCAAATACATTTGAATACATTTTTTGGAGCTTGCTTTTTGTCAAAATAAATGTGACCATTCCCACAAACCAATCTAGTACTTTTATGCCAATGCTGCCTTGAGTGCTGCAACAGTGTGGAGTCAATGAGGACTGCACTGAGGGTGGGGGGCGGGGGGTGGAAGCTGCATCTAGCCAGGTGGCTGTGTGTTGCCTTCCCCTGATCCAGGGCATGATTCCATCCCAATGATCATAAGCTCCTAAACTCAGAGGGTTACAGTCTTCCAAAGTAGAGCAGCACTGAATTCACTTCTTCCACATCCTCACACTCTGTATTCTACAGTAGATTGGCTTTTTGACTGGCTTATTTGGAGCATCTTGGAGAGGAAGAGATAGAATCTTGTAACCCCAGCATTCCAGTCTCCTCCTTCCCTTGTCCCCCTTTACCCCTATCCAAGAGATGGGAGTACCAGACCATCTTATTTGTTTCTTGAGAAACCTATATGCGGGTCAAGAAGCAACAGTGAGAACAGGACATGGAACCACTGATTGGTTCAAAATTGAGAAAGGAGTTTGGCAAGGCTGTATACTGTTGCCCTGCCTATTTAACTTATATGCAGAGCACATCATGAAAAAGGCAGGGCTAGATGAATCACCAGTTGGAATTAAGATTGCTGGGAGAACTATCAACAACCTCAGATATGTAGATGATACACTCTAATGGCAGAAAGTGAAGAGGAACTAAAGAGCCTCTTGATGCGAGTGAAGGAGAGTGCAAAAGTTGACTTGAAACTCAACATTAAGAAAACTAAGATCACAGCATCCGGTCCTCTCACTTCCTGGCAAATAGATGGGGAAGAAGTGGAGGTAGTGACAGATTTTATTTTCCTGGGCTCCAAGATCACCACAGATGGGGATTGCAGCCCATCTACAATTAAAAGATGCTTGCCTCTTGGGAGGAAAGCTATGGCAAATCTAGATAGCATACTAAAAAGCAAAGACATCACCCTGCCAACAAAAGTGTGTATAGTCAAGGCTATGGTTTTCCCAGTTACAATGTATGGCTGTGAAAGCTGGACCATAAGGAAGGCTGAGCGCCAAAGGATTGAGGCCTTTGAACTGTGGTGCTGGAAGAGACTCCTGTGAGTCCCTTGGACCGCAAGGTGATCAAACCAGTCAGTCCTAGAGGAAATCAACCCTGACTACTCTTTAGAAGGCCAGATCCTGAAGATGAAACTCAAATACTTTGGCCACCTAATGAGAAGGAAGGTCTCCCTGGAGAAGAGCCTAATGCTGGGAACAATAGATGGCAAAAGAAGAAGGGGATGGCAGAGGATGAGGTGGCTAGATGGAGTCACTGAAGCAGTTGGTGTGAGCTTGGGTGGACTCCAGGGGATGGTGGAGGACAGGAAGGCCTGGAGGAATGCTGTCCATGGGGTTGCGATGGGTCGGACATGACTTCGCGACTAACAACGAGGTTATTTTCCTGGGCTCAGGGAGCAGCTAGTGCACCTACAGCAAGGGCAGGGAAATGGCTATAAGAGCTTTAATTGCCAGATCCAAGGCTGAAGCATACTCTCTGACCTCAGAGCTGGGGATGTGAAAAATCCTATGATGCCCTCAATAATGTCCCTTAGGTACTTATTTTCTACCACAGCATCTTAAACCTCAAGTTGAAAAGATCTGAGCAACATTTTAGAAAGTGTTTCAAACACTGTTTTGGTACCAGATGATTTGATCCTGCATGCATCTAATCATGTGATCCCAAAAGATAAAATTGTTCATTAACTATCCAGTAACTATGCATGATTTTGCTTAGTTAATCTTGTTAGAAAAATTAATTAAGGCTCAATCCTGCAGCCTCCAGCATGTCTCAGTCAGCATGGACATGCTGAGAATTGCAAGTCTTTCTTTAAACATGCATAGTATTCCACCCTAAAATGATTTTAAATGGACAGATTAACAGAATCCCAAAGGGGAATATATTTATCTTTTGATAAATAGAAGCAGAATGTTAAGTTATATGTCTGTATCATATCTCTATCATCATTCCTAAAACATCTGAAAACACCAGTCAGTTTCTTGTATATTAATACAAGTACGCAATAAACGCATTAAACATTGGTTTAAAAACAAAACATTGGTTCATATGATATATCAAAAAATGGATGGTGGAAGGAGACAAAGAGAGAAAGAGGAGGAGATGATACCACTAGGCATCCAGGGGATTCTAGTGCCTCACATTCTCCACATTTTCTGTAAAGTAATGCTAGTCCTGTTGTAAGCTTATTATTCTTCCTTTACCTCAAGGATGTGGCTTGCTCTGAAAAGGCCAACCTAAACCTTTTCGACTTATTGCATTACTGAGCAGCTCAGAAGCTATTACAAGTATTAATGGTCATCTGCAAAAGAGATTTAGTGGAGAAATGGTTTTTGGATAAGCACTAGAACCAGCAAGTTAAAATTGTCTGGCATTTGGGATTAGCAGGCTGTTGGGTGCCTCATCATAAACAGGTTTTATCCAAAGCTAATAGCAGTGTTGTGCTTGATGCCCACTTTTTGTAGACCATAGGCATTTATATTATTGCTTCAGTATTTAAAGTTTCTAGAGCAAAATCATAAAAATCAATATTTTAGGGAAAAAATCCAGAATAGGTAGAGCCCCCTTGAAGTTACAGAAGTTACAAATGGAGGAACCAGCTCTTGAAATATCAACATGGATAGCTCATCTAAAATAGTGGCTACAGTTTAGATTGTTAAGATTGCTAACAATTTTAACAAACTGTAGCAGTGAGAACTGGTACAATTAACTCTTGCACTGCTGCTATAGAAAACCCTGCTGTCATTTGATCTGTCCAACTCCTAAGCTGTGACTGCAGCTGAGCAAGAAGAATATGGAGGCTTTCATTTATCTGATGCTGCTGGGTGAGGATAGGAGACAGAACATCTTCTGAAGCTTATGGATCCATGCCTCTGCCTCCCTTCTTCCCCACCCACCAGAATTCTCCATTTCCATTCTCACTGATCTTGTCAGGATTATAATCACACTTACCAGACCATGTGTTAGCAAAAACAAAAGCATAAGCTAAATTTGTGAGCACCACGATTAAAACACATTGCAAATTGACTACAGATTATATATAATAACTCTGAGTCAATAACCTATTAGCTAAAGTAAGTCATTCTCATTATGTCTGCAGACTGTGTAATTCATCTGTAGACTGTATACACAATAAAACTGATTGCTAGATTAATGCAATCAGTCAGTTAATGCAAAACTGCTACCCACCTTATGGTTCATTTTCTGAACATTCTATTATAATATTTGTTTCTATTTCTTTCTCTTAATTCATAATAAGCTTCTATGCACAAAACATAAAGTACATGCAATCTATAGCACGTTATCTTTAGCTTCCCAATAGAGTCAAGAACTCCAACACAATTACAGAAGTGTAACATGTTGCTCACTTGTAACTGAAGAGAAAGCTTACAGTTAGGACCCCGAGGGTGTGGAATGGGCTTCCACGAGAGTTGAGGCCCCATCAGGGAGGGTGTTCAAAGATAGGCTGGACATGCACATGGTGGGCATGTCGTGAGCGGAGCTGGCTGGAGCCAGGGGTCAGACTAGATGGCCCGGGAGACCCCTTCTGACTCGCTCTGTTTCTATGTTTCTATGTAAGAGCAATATCAGCTGTAGGTGCTGATACTCATTTAGACCTTAGGAATTGGCAACAGTGATGGCACTTATCACCACACACAGTAGACCTTCCCATGAATTTAAAATTCCATATGAACCAAATGCCCTGAATATAAAGACTATATGGATAATTTATCTCCATGGTGACAAAATATGGTGGGTTGGTCCAGTGTTCTAGTTGTCTCTCTCTGAAGAAAGTATAAATAATCCAACCTTTATTTGATTTGCAATGTACCCCAGGGCACCACAGGCCTCAATCACAGAAAAACATCCCTTATGTACTACTTTGATGGCCTGGGATACATGGCAAAAGTTCTCTTACCTGTTGCCTGAATAATATTTCATGCATCATTCCTGCGTGGAGATCTTTTAGCATTTAAAGACTCATATATTTAAAAGACAGGAAAAGGTTTCCCTTTGACATTACGTCCAGTCATGCCTGACTCTAGGAGGTGGTGCTCATCTCCGTTTCCTAGCCGAGGGAGCCAGCATTTGTCCTCAGACAGTCTCCGTGGTCATGTGGCCGGCATGACTAAACACCGAAGTGCACGGAACGCTACCTGCCCACCGGTGGTACCTTTTTTATCTACTTGCATTTGCATGCTTTCGAACTGCAAGGTTGGCAGGAGCTGGGACGGAGCAATGGGAACTCACTCCGTTGTGCAGATTCGAACTGGCAACCTTTTGATCAACCAGCCCAGCAGTATAGCAGTTTAAACCACTGCGCCACCTGCAGTCCCCCATTTAAAACTTACACTCATTTAAAACTTGTAGAGTCATGGGGCGCATCACTTACAGTGGATGTAGAAGGAAAGAAGCAGAACACTTACAATATTTACAGCACACAATTTTGTCAGAGATCTCTTGGCATTAATTGGATCTGAAGAGCTTATAAAGTCCATGGTCATAGTGTCTAAAGGTTTAATTTCCAACTATATAAAATGTTGTTAAATTCTTCTAGGTCTGATTCCCCTTCATATAAAGATAGCTTTATATCATATTTAAATGATTAGAGAGATACATGGTCTGAAATCAAATTATTACTTAACACCAATTTCAGATAAAATGAATACACACACAC
Source organism: Varanus komodoensis (assembly GCF_004798865.1). Classification (NCBI taxonomy): domain Eukaryota; kingdom Metazoa; phylum Chordata; class Lepidosauria; order Squamata; family Varanidae; genus Varanus; species Varanus komodoensis. Next base: position 27,211,011 of record NW_025335438.1, read on the forward strand.
ACACACACACACACACATATACCAAAGATATTTTAGAAGTTATAAATGAGAGACAGTAAAGTACCTGGCACTCATCACCATGTGACAGACCTGTCCATGAATGAAGAACATCTTGAAATTCGTAACAAATAAAATGTGGGAAATCACTGATCACACAGACTTATATTATTTCCATAACTGATTCTTCTTTATAGGGGATGGAAGGAGAACCCCATCCTACTTTAAAAAGACCTGATTAGGAATCCATTGTTGTTGCCATACCATGCCAAACACCAGAAATCCACTTCAGTTCTATCCATTTCACACTGGTTTAATACATCTTGGTAATGATACAATCAAGATAAGTTTATGTGGCCAAAATCCAGGGTCCACTCAAAGGAATGTGTAGGAGGACTTGCTTACCATGTTTTGAAATCAGTAAAACAATATACAAACACATCACTACTTAAAAAGGTGGCCTGTGAGACCATTAACCCCAGTGCATAAAACTACCTAACTACCCTAGTGGGTTCTGCAGACTAACAAAATAAATCAACCACATTTGGTGTCCAGTGGTAAGAAATAGAAAACTGCCTCCTAGAAATGGACCATTTCTCTTTAAATATATTAAATTATTTGATATTGCTTTTCAAGATGAAGCCTCAACAAGATGGGATTTGTGTGTGTGTGTGTGTGTGTGTGTGTGTGTGTGTGTGTGTGTGTATACATACTGGAACAGCAACATAAACATTTGAAGTAACAGAAGATGTTCAGTAAAGTGCTTCTATTCATTTAATAACAGAGTGACCCATCAACATCTTAAGGATCCATCTAAATATAAGAAAAGATCCATACGCACATCTTACATTAGTGTGCTCCACAAGGATTTAGCCCCCACTGTCATGTAGCCATCTTTCTAATAGAGCTAACTGGTGGGATAATCATTTAAAGGTAATCATTAGTACTTTAATTTGGGTCTAGACTGTGGACAAACACTGGCTCCCTCGGCTAGGAAATGGAGATGAGCACCGCCCCCTAGAGTCAGGCATGACTGGACATAACTTCAAGGGGAAACCTTTACCTTTACCTTAGAAATGTATAGACAACCAGTGCAGCTGGAGCACAATCAGTGTTTTATACTCTGACCAACTGGCCACTCAAGCAAATAGGGGCTACAATCCTGGAGATGCTTCAGAGCCATCTTTAAATGCAGTCCCACATATACCAAAATATATACATGTACTGTATGTTTCACTACTATTGTGAAGGTTCAACAGAATCCCTCAGACTCATCAACAAATCTAAATAACTCCTATCTCAGCTGCTGAAACAGGCCCCTTGGAATGCTAATATATGCCCTGAAAGAACCAAAAGGAGACACATACATGTAATTGTGGAAAGTTAAACATTTTAATCAAAGCAGCTCCTTATTTAGGAATATTCCAAACCCCTCAATAATAATATCAAGCAGTGACATGGGTTAGACAGATAAATGGTCCCTCAAGTACATATTTTAATGATCCAAAAGTAACATTGGGCTATATCCAATTCAGCACTAGTGCTGATATAAGTTATGTTGCAGCAGTCTAAGCTAACTAGATAAGATAATCAAGAGTAAGGATGTTTCCCTGGTGATCAGGGCCACGATCATCCACATGGTAAGCTATCCTGAGATGTTGTCATGAAGGACAGCATATAAATGTTTTAAATAATGAATGAATATTGCATTCCTGATCAGTATGAATGAGTGTGAAAGCTAGACAGTGAAGAAAGCTGGATAGAGAAAATTGATGCATTTGAACATGGTGCTGGACGAGAACTTTGTGAATACTCTGGACCAACAGAAAGGTGAACAAGCAGATTTGAACAAAGGACAAAAAAGAAGCTGTCATAATTTGGGGATATAATGAGAAGGCAAGACTCATTGTAGAAGACAACAATTTTAGACAAAGTTGAAGGCAGAAGAAGAAGATCAAATATGTGATGGAGTCATACCATAAAGGAACTGAACAACGCTGTGAAGGACAGGACATTTTGGATGACATTCATTCACAGGGTCAACATAAGTTAGAGACAACTTCATAGCATGTAACAACAACAGTTTACATTACTTGTAGTGCAGGAATGGTACATTTTGATAAGTCTGCAGGCCACTTCCTCACCCAGGCCTTCTCCTTGGGTTAAACACAACATACAACCTGCTGTTACAACCAAGAAAACACCAATAGTTTACTGCCAACATTGATGTTGGAATAGATTCCATGAAGGTTTACTGGTTAAAAATGTAGCTTGAAAACAGAAGGAAATAATCTTTCAGCCTCTATGGTAAATAATGGTGGCAAACTGCCATTTTTTCAATCTTTAAAAAAACTTTTGCGGGGGTAATACAGGGCACTAGAACTGCACTGAGGCAGTTTTAATGTAAAATAGCATGGAAAGTTGTCAAAAGATGCTAACCAGTGCTTGTCTTTGAACAACAAAGCCAAAAAGAAAAAAAATTATTTGTGCCATTTTAAGCACACAAACAGTGGGATTGTATTTAAGAATATTCTGAAATGCCTCCCTTATTTCTTAAGGCCTTAAGGAGAAACATTTACATCTTTGAAATTAGAGGCACTGAAGTATACATAATTGAAAACTGGATTCCAGCCTATGAAATAAACAGCATCCTCACACATACCCACTCCAATTACAGCTGGACCTTTAATTGACAGTTTTATATATTTGCATGCATATAAGAGGAAAAGAGGAAGAGAATGAGGTAAATAATACTTTCATACAAAAACAGATAAGTGATGCATTCTACACACTAACTTGATTTGTTTGAAAATGTGATGCAGATATATTTCTTTAGAATGAAAGAAATACACGTTTTTCATAATTCCATATGCAAATGTTGTAAGAAAATACCAACATGAAGTAATAAACCTGTGAAAATACCTAAGGGAGACATTCTAGTTCTATTGATGTCAACCAGATATTTGTTCCTTTTCTATTTTATTTATCTTAATATTTATATACCTCCATATGTCCATAGGTTCTGGGTGGTTCACAAAAATTTAAATTTTATTTAAATGTAACTAAAGTCTCACTTTCTTTTAATAGTTACCTTTTTAAAGTGCATGAGTATTTGAATGCATGATGTGCCCATATATTATGGCACAATTGTAATATTTAATACAGTTTTCATATTAACAGATATTACTGTGTATATTTAAATTCTGTATATATGTTAAATTGAATACCTGTTATTCTAAAGTATAGGTTATCAGTAATTGGAAACCATGGCAAGTTTCCCTATGTATCACCACAATATTGTTTTATCTAAATAGTTGTTATATTTATTAAGTCTGGTCAAACTTTTATTGCTTATGAATGAAGATCTTTGCTAACATTCAGAACACCAAAATTCATGATGCACTAAGTAACATTTACATACGCAGTTACTAAAAATATTTCAGGAAATGTCCAAGCCTACCTATGACCCAGTAGAACCCACTGCCAGTGCTGGAAGGAGACCACGGTTCCAAAAGCAACCTGAAACAAGAAGAAACAGTTGCTGAAGGGAGCTCCTTTGACTGGTTCTGATCCAGGTGCTTCCACTAGCTTCTGGAGTTTGAATACTACCTTCCTTTTGATCTGAAGTGATCTATCCATGGGGCCGAACCTATTATGTGGTAGGGTTTAACACCTTAAAACCCCACACTGGATGTAACACCTCACTGATATTTAAGCCACTAGCCTCCATTGGCAAGAGTTCAAGCAGCATTCCAATAGCACTATTGGATATTGAACTGAAATATTGATAAAATTCAGTATATCAAAGATAAAATCAATAGGAATATTAATAACATTATTATTAGATCAGATCATAGCATTAAGAACTTTAAGCTATCTCTTCATCTGCATGTCTAATTTATTCATTATGATAGTCCTTGGGGCTTTATCTCATATTATGTATATTTTATGCTTTTATTAAAGTGCCTCCATTAACTTTCTACAAAATTTAATAAACCCATGAGTACATATTCATTAACTATAGTCTAATTATAGGAAATATGAATAGTATATACTCATTAATATGAGTATATTTATAGAAAATGTGAGTACACTATCCTTCTCACCTGTCATTTGCAGGGAGAGGGACTGAAACTGTGAATGCTGCACAAAATGTTGCACTTGAAATATGAAACTATCATTTTGGAAAAAGCAACTATGGATTCTTTTAATAAATAAACTTACTGGCAGTTCCCCCCATCCCCGCCTTTAATTTTTAAGAAAATAAAATTTAAGATACCTAGCACAAAAATGCTTCCATTGATTTACTGGAAATTAGGTAGGCTTTATCCCCAACTGAAGAAGCTAGTAGGCTTGTACATTTCATCTAATTTCATCTTTTTATATTAAACAAGTTACAGCCTTTTGTTGCTTTATCACGATAATCAGTGGGAGGCCAAAGGTTCAGATTTCCAAATCAAGATTCAGAGTCAAACTAGGTACTCTAATTCCTCTGATGCACATCAGGTTGTTTTCCAAATCACTGACTCTGGGTCCAAATTGCATAGAATTACAGATTTATGCCTCTTACAACATATAATTGTCTTAATGTTTATTAAGCCTTTGAGGGATCAAATGCACCTAAGTACCAAGACAACTCAAACATCTGTTTTCTTCCCAGGAAGCTTCTTTAAAAGATGTGATTTTGAGTAGGGTGTCAGCGGTGAGAAAAGGTTACTTAACCTATTCCCATTCTACCACTTCAGCACATAATTGCAAAACATGCAGGTTAAATCTTTCCAATTTTAAAAACATTTTAAAACATGACCAAAATGGACTTTTAAATTACTCCTCTATGGAGACATTGAGTTCTCCCACTTTTCATGAACATCAAGACAGTTTAGGCCTCACTCTAAGCTGGGTGCACCAATGAATATGAACTCCAGAATACTTCCAGAATCCAACCAATTCCATATATGACCTTGAACAATTCTTACATATGCTTACATTTTATGTATGAGCTTAATACACATGTGAAGCCATACTGAAGATTGCTGCATATAAATTCAAACTGCAATTCTGGTGTGCAAAATAGGTAGTGTGAATATTTTCATCCTTAGTTCATCCCCTCTTCGCCTCTGTTAAGCCTCACTGTTTCTCTTTTATAGTGTTCATTGCCAGCAAATAAAAATGCTGGGGCGAAAAATAAGAGATGAGTTTTTGACTTGCTTCTTGAATTGGCAGAAGGAACTACTGGCAACAAATAAAAATATAAGCAACAGCCAAAAGTAATGGCATTCAAAATTCTATTTACTTACAATTTGCATCTTGTTCAGTTTCCTTTGGATAGTCACCATAAAGGAGCTGCAATATAATCAATTACAGATTATCACTGATCTGAGGCTGTCTTCTAGTTGTTCTGTTGTGTTAAGAATAACACAAGGGTGCAATCCCATGCATGTTTAGGCAGAAAAGTCTCACAACTCTGAGCATTCCACAGCCAAAATGCATGGAGAAGTGTCCTGTGGCACATTAAATAAAATTATTTCACTAGCATAGTTACCATATTCTATAACAGCTAGTCTTGCAGAATTAAAGACTGTATTAAAAAACTTGTTTGCTTTGTCCTGAATTCCAGACAACTACTTATTCCATTTTTGAAAACAATTGTGGGTAGTTTAGACAATTATACATCTAAGACTGTGATACGATTGTCAGTCTGATATAAATCAATGTCAGAAGCTAGATACTGGACAGAACAGTGCTGCTGGAGCCAATATGCACTGATTAAACCAACAGCAAATCATTTCCATCCAAGTCTCTCTGGCCCTGGATGGGAGGGTCAATCAGCAGGGCTTCCACTGCCCATGGAAATTGCACTGCCAGCAGCCAACAAGAGGCCAGCACCCAGAACTCACCCATGTTCCACCTAGTACCCCAGCCCACAAATGACAGACCACACATCACAACACACACACACACTCATCAACCAACGGCACTGCCCCTCACACATGCTGTTTACGGAGCAAACAAAAGGCCTGGGAGGCATGCAGCAAGCATTGCCCCACAATGTTGCAGCCTGGGAATGTGGCTACTTGTTGTACCAAGATGTTGACAGTTTAAATCCCACCAGAAGTTTCTTGTCTTCTCTCATATAAGAAACCATAGCCCCATACTTATGAAAATTCAGCAAACAACCCCCCATCACTCACTCTCTCTTTCTCATGAACACACATATACACACATCCTGCTTCATAGCCAAGACAGAACAGTATCTTAAGAGATGTGCCAGAACAAAAAGACCTTTGGAATGCAAAAGTCCTCATTAGCATCCTTGAATGAACGTGCTTCCTTAAGAGCATACACTACATAAAGAGGTCCTTGAGACAGAAGTCTTAGGGTCAATATTAATATTGATACTGCCATAGCATCTATGGCGTTCAGATATGCAGGTCAGTCCACATTATCAGAGCAAGGTGGAAACTATACCCACATGTGGAAAAGGGAGGCCGGGTCTAAAGGATCTGATCCTTGCCAGGTTTTGAATGAAAATTTAAAAAATCACTTAAGTCCAGGAGATTAGTAATTTGTCAGTATTCTTCATAGGAAAACAGTGGAAAAGTTGTTGCTTCCATAAGGGAAGAAAACCGGAAGGATGGTTCTCCAGTTGTGCCCACAGCTGGGCTCTTGTGCTGTGGAATATGTCCAGGGAAGGAGCAGCGGTGCAGAGGGACTTTGCAGTCCTGGAGTACAATATGGGCTATGGCCTCTCTCAGAACTATCACAAGGGTGGCAAAGGTGCAGGAGTGTGGCTGGAGTAAGGTGATGTCCTTCTGATCTCCATGGCATATAGAGGTACATGCAGCCTATGGCAATGTGGGGGCTAATGTCAGTATCTCTTGGGCAGAAGCTTATGGAGAGAAGAGAGAGCAAGAGAGGAGCACCAAGCAGCAGCCCCCTTTGGTGACCCATTGCACAAGCACAGGCATGTATGGACAGAATATAGTGGAGGTGATGGTGGAGCAGGATCCACACAGCAAGCAGTGTGCATGCATCAAGCTCCCGGTCTCTGCTAAGGGTCCATAATAAAACATCCCTCATCCAAAACTTGATTGTGGATGAGGGGGCCAACCTGGCTTGCATTACAGAGGGGGATGTAACCCTCTCTCAGCTGTGCCCGCCTGAGTATCTAGTTCAGCACCAGTCACGTCCGGAGGGGAGGGGCGGGGTCACTTTAATCCATCGAGCTTCTATTTCCCTCATGGGGCTTCCTGCTCTCTCGAGACCAGGTCTAGAGTGCTTATACCTGGTGCTGGGGGATCAAGACAGACTGGGGATTCTGCTGGTGTACTGTGCACCCTTCTGCCCATCAGACTCCCTGCCTGAGCTGACAGAGATCGTCTCGGACTTGGTGTTGAAGACCCCCAAGATGTTGGTCCTGGAGGACTTCAATCTCCATGCCGAGACTGTTCTGACCGGGGCGGCTCAGGACTTCATGGCCTCCATGACAGCCATGGGGCTGTTTCAACATGTCATAGGCCCAACCCATGAACGTGGTCACATGCTGGACCTGGTTTTCTTGACGGGGCAGGAAGAGGGTGATTTGAGGGTGAGGAATTTGCGTCTGACTCCCTTGTCATGGTCAGATCACTTCCTCCTGAGGTTTGAGCTCGGAGCTGGCCTTTCCCTCTGTAAGGGTGCGGACCCTCTGTAAGGGTGCATCACCCTTTGTGATGATCCATCCTCGGAGCTGGATGGATCTGAATGGATTCCTGAAGGCTCTGGGGGATTTTCCGGTTGCTAAAGCTGGCGCTCTTGTTGATGCTCTGGTTGAACTGTGGAATGGGGAAATGGCCAGAGCAATTGACACGATCGCCCCTAAACATCCTCTCCTGCCAAGCAGAACCCATCCATCCCCATGGTATACATCTGAATTACAGGCGATGAAGTGGGTTGGGAGACATCTAGAGCACAGGTGGAGGAAATCACAGGATGAATTTGACCGAACACACTTACATGCTCATTATTGAGCCTATGCTGTGGCGGTGAGGGCGGCGAAGAAGAAATTCTTCTCCACTTCCATTGCCTCCTCACAGTGCCATCCAGTGGACCTTTTCGAGTGGTACATGGGCTGCTATATCCTGGCCCTAAGAAAGATCCTGTACCACCATTGATGGCCTGCTGTGATGACTTTGCCCAGCACTTCAAGGAGAAAATAGCTCAGATTCATCACGAGCTGGAATCCACAATTGATTCGGATCCCTTAGGGGAGACACCAATGACTCCGTCTGGTCAGGTATTAATGGATGAATTTCAGTTAATGAGGCCCAATGATGCAGACAAGGTGCTTGGACAAGTACATCCTACCACCTGCTTACTCGACCCTTTCCCTTCGTGGCTACTGACCAAAGCCAAACACGGGATTGGCTCCTGGATCCTGGAGATTATTAATGCCTCTTTGAGGGATGGCCGGGTGCCCGCTCCTTTAAAGGAGGCGGTAATCAGGCCTGTCCTAAAGAAGGCATCCCTGGATCCAGGGGTGGCTGCCAATTATAGACTGGTGGGCAACATCCCGTTCCTGGGCAAGGTGTTGGAGTGGGTGGTGGCGGGACAACTCCAAGCACTCTTGGATGAAACTGATTATCTGGACCCATTTCAGTCTGGCTTCAGACCCAGGTACGGTACTGAATCTGCCTTGGTGACCCTGTATGATGACCTGTGCAGGGAGAGAGACAGGGGGAGTGCATCCCTGTTGGTTCTCCTGGACCTCACAGCGGCTTTCGATACCATCAACCATAGTATCCTCCTGGATAGGCTGGCGACATTGGGAGTAGGAGGCACTGCTTGGCAGTGGTTCCATTCCTACCTTGACAGCCAATTCCAGAAGGTGGTGCTGGGGGACTTTGGCTCTGCGCCATGGCAACTTTGCCTTGGAGTACCACAGGATTCCATTTTGTCCCCCTTGCTATTTAATATCTACATGAAACCGCTGGAAGAGGTCATCAGGAGGTGTGGGCTACGGAGTCATCACCAGCTGATGACACCCAGCTTAACCCAGGTGAGGCAGTGGCTGTACTGAACCGGTGCCTGGCCAAGGTAATGGGCTGGATGACGGCCAATAAACTGAAACTCAATCCAGATAAGACGGAAGTTCTGTTGGTGGGTGATTCAAGCTCCTGGGTAGGTGACTTGGGTCTTGCCCTGGATGGGGTAGCACTCCCTCTAAAGGACAGGGTCCGCAGCTTGGGAGTGCTTCTTGACCCGGAGCTGTCCTTGGAAGCTCAAGTGACAGCGGTGGCAAGGAGTGCTTTCCTTCAGCTTTGGCTAATCCATCAGCTGCAGCCCTACCTGGAGGAAGATTGCCTAGCAACAGTAACACATGCATTGGTTATTTCCTGGTTGAATTTCTGTAATGCGTTTTATGCGGGGCTGCCCTTGAAGACAGTCCGGATACTTCAGATGGTGCAAAACAGAGCTGTCAGGATGCTGTTGGGGACTGGGAGTTATTCTCATATAACCCCAGTCCTCTATCAGCTCCATTGGCTTCCCATCGAAGTCCGGGCTCAATTCAAGGTGCTGGTTATTACCAATAAAGCCCTTAATGGCTTGGGACCAGGATACCTAAAGGAACTCCTTCTTCCCTATGTGCCCTTCCGCCCCCTGAGATCGGCAACAGAAGCCCTCCTCCGGGAACCCTCTGTGAATGATATTAGGAGGGTGAGTACCCGGAGGAGGGCTTTCTCTGCGGTGGTGCCCCACCTATGGAATGCACTCCCCAGAGAGGTCCGCCTGGCACCATCATTATATGTTTTTCGGTGCCAGGTTAAGACCTTTTTATTTAATCAATATTTTAATAAGTTTTAATATTGAATTTTATTACCATATTTTAATTTGCAGCCAGAGTGGGTTGTCAATTTATTGTTTATGTACCTCAGAATTTTATTTGTGTAAGCTGCCCTGAGGCTCTTGCAAAGGACGGCATACAAATATCTTAAATAAATACAGGAGAAGGGAGAAATGCGGTTCAAGTATGTATACACCTCCTATTGTCCTATTGGAAACTGAGCAGGGCCTCTGTGTGTGGAGCCCAGGTATGTGGCTCCGAGCTTGCAGTCCTGAGCATCTTTAACTGGAGACTGGCTGGAAAGGGCTTCAAGGATAGGCAGGTACATTTTTTTGAACTTTTGGGACTGGTTTAGAAAATCAGAGTTCTGTGATTTTTTTTCCACTTGGATCATTTCTGAGTTAATTCAAGGAGAGCCTTGGATACCTGGTTTGCTGAGCTTTTCTTCATTTGGCCCATGTGTTGACCTCAGCTCAACATTCTAAGACAAGCCATTAGAAATATCTAGATATGGGAGACATGCATACTCCTTTCCCTCTTATATAATGACTAGTTTTACAATCTTTGAGTGACTCACTGTTCATAATAGGTGCAGTTGTTACGAAAGCACATCTCCTGTTGAGATCAATGAATGTATTGTCTGTGAATGAGTTGCAGAATCCAACTCATGACTCATATCCACTTTTAATATCTTCCATTCAACTATTGTAATTCAAGCAGCCATAGAATATTATCATTTAATACTTAATGTTGGAGTTACATGCACTCTTCTCAAAACAAATTCTGCAATTCCAATGCTATCTTTCATTTTTCATATCAATGTTTCTTTATATATTTTACATGTATATTCTACTCAATAAAAAGTTTTCAGGGCAGCTCATATAATGAAACAGATTAAAAACAATATTAAATAAATCCTAAACAGTTAATATGCCTGGAAAAGTTAAAACCAGAAAAATAACACTGGAAACCATTCCACAATGAGGTGCCATGACCAAGAAAGCCTCTTTCTATCCAACTTCATTTGATGAAGGCATCTGGAAGAAAGAGTCCATAGTTGGTTGACAAGACATTCCTATAAGCACTGCAGTTCCAAATTGTATAGAAACTTAATGGTCAATGCCATTACTCTGAATTGGGCCTGAAAATAAACTTGAAGTCAGTGCAGTTCATGAAGCAGTGATGACAGAAACTAGTTGCAGTTAGTAATGTAGCAGCTCTGTTTTGGACTAGCTGGTTTCCAAATCATTTTCTAGAGTCACCACTCCTGTGATGCATCCCTTCCTCAAAACAGTGAAAGTCATGAGATTTGGATTAATGATGATGTCACAGAGCATAAACTGGTTTAAGACAACTCCCTTTCTCTACATTAGCTCCAGTTGCCTTGATTAGCTATGTAAGCCCTATCTTGACTGTTCCGAGGAGGCAAGATTCGTTGAGTGACCAGGAGAGTGGAATGGAATGCAATGGAATCTACCACCATGATCCAAGTCACACTTGATTACCCTAGATATTTGTGTGACAGCACTGAATAGGTAGCATTTATTTTAATAAATGGCTTATTGCAAAAGGAAAGGAAAGGAAAGGAACCATTCTATATAAAAATGAACTCCTTTCAACCAATACATGAATAGGTCAACAGGTAATAAGTCACCCAGAAATGCCTTCCTGAAAAGGATACCATTCTGTTTCCACTAATTGTATCCTTATTAATGAACTGCCATTCACTTTGTTGTACATGAAGTGGTGAACTAGTTGCTAGCCAGGTAATGATTTAATGAGATACATTGCTGAAGCTGACAAAACACTTACGCTGAAATTTTAAACATTCACAGCAGACAAGCCCTAGAAGTATTCCAATTAACAAGCCAAAGTAGGTGACAGCTACTGATAGCTAACCAAATTTGGTGCATTAGTTTCTTTTCATGCTTTCTGGAACATTTTCTTTCAACAGAAGTCCTGTAATTAATACACTCATGCAAGAGAGAAGTGCCAATGAAGTAGAATCTATGTTTGATCTCGCCTCATGTATATTATCAAATACCACAAAGGCAAGACCAGATTTTTGTCCTTCCATTAATTAAACCCCAAACTGACACATGAACGCAAACACTCGTGCTGATTATAATTATTTTAAATTGATTATGACTCCCACTTTGCCCATAATTATGCATTGAAAAGAAACAAAAAGGTAACAGGTGGTGAAAAAATAACCAGAAAGAGGGGAAAGGAGACTGCCATCACCCACAAGACCTTGCCACCCAAGCCTTCTGTGGTAAGATAAAACACACAAAGACACTATACTGCATACCTCTTTTCTCACACAAACATACAGGCCAGATTTCAAGCCAAAAGTTTAATCATTCAGCCTGGTTCTAATGTGAGTGTCTTTCCATATAAAATTATTGTAACTAGCAGGAGACCAAAGAAGTGAGCTTTCTCTAATGAAAACCTAGTTTCCATCTCCCCAGGCATGGGAATCCAACCTGTCACTCCTATTTTCCATTACTTTGAGTTTTTCCCACCAAGCCACCGACAAAATGATGGCTTCTCACCAACAACCACCCTGTGTCTGTGTTCAATTATTCCTTATTTGGGTAGTTCTTTTCCAAATGCTTGTTCTTGTTGTTGCATGTGGCATTAATATTGGCTGTGTGGAATTCTGGGCTCAGCAATGGTCATGTTCTTTTCCTGGTTAGCCTTTAACATTTGGATTGGACAAGGCAACTTCATGTCCACCTGGCCATGGGGAAAGTCTGAGGGGCAAAAGGCATTTTTATTCACTCAGTGCAGTGTGCTTTCAGGGTGTGTGTGGAATGTATATAATGCATTTTTGACTGGTTTTGATTGTGCTACCTGTGAATGGGTTAAACTACAATGTAAATAAATGCCATCATGATTGATATGTGGGGACTCAGAACACCCTGTGGAGCAGCTATTATTATAGCTATGTTAGCTCCTTTCCTCCCTACTGTTATCATGATTTTTTACTCATGTGTGAAGAAGCATAAGGTGGTCCCAGCTACTGATATTGGCATATGTTTGTGCATAGCTCAACAAACACCAGTCTGCTCCCTTTTTTCTATTGGGAGGTTGCATTGGACTGCAATCCCTTCCAAGAATTCAAGGTGCCATTCTATTTTGCAAAAGTGCCATTATAGATCAAAAGCATGTTTAAAAAATGAGCAGCTTATATGCTTCACCAATTAGATTTTTTATGCCATATAGATATGATATACCAATATATCTCATACTTGTAAGACAGAAGATCTATGCTTTGCATGGTAGAACATTGGAAGTGCCAAACACCTTAACAACAGAAGCCCACCCAAGTCCAAAAGGTTAAGGCCTTTTCTTAGAAAAGTAGCCACATGATTGCAGTATAATTGCAGTCTGCCAGATGGGTTGGAATACAACCACCATCATCCCAAGTTAGGAATGGCTGCCATGGTTATCTAGTTACTCTTTTGCAAGGCAACAGCAATAAAATACTCAGCTGCAAAGCTAAATTTAAATTATTTATACGTAATTTGAAAATAATTGTTCTGTTCTTGATATTTTGGTGCCAAAATATGTGTAGAATTATAATTAAACTTAATGGATGTGGTTGCAATTACTCTCATCAGGGAACATAATAATGAGACACTTTTTAAAAAAAAGGTAGGTAGCTTTCGGAATATGATAAAAACTACAAGGAAATGAATGAAAATCTTCACTCAATGTCTTCTTTTTCTTTAATCAACAGAAGCACTATTTTATAAAACTAGATCTTCCTAATTTCTCAGGGGATTATCTTCTCCTGAGCCAGTACAACCAGTGCAAATTAGTAGTAACAGTGATTGTTATAGCACTCCAGGGGCTAAATAAGCAGCCAGAAAAGTAGCTACATTAAAAAAAAAATCCTAATGCAAACCAACGTTTACAAGATATTTTCTCTGATTATTTTTCACAGAAGTACCTGTGAATCCTTAAGTGTGTGAAGAACCTTTCTGTACTATGCAGCAGATGATGACATTATGCAGAATAATTTCTATTTTTTTCTTCTTTCTATTACATTAAGGGTAACATAATGTTTGGTGCAGCATTTGAACCACAGAGACAAACAGAGGTTCTTGCTGGCAAAATAAATCTAAGCCATTTGAAGGCAGTTCTGAAACCTAACCTAGCCTACAATTTAATCAATGTAATGAATTAGCATTTTCTAGTTGATAGGAAATTGCACGTCTGTACATCTGACAGGGAAGAGCACTGCAAGCTACTGTCAGAGATGAAAGAGTATTAGGGAGAGGTTAATTTGATTCCATCCATTTTCCATTAAAAGGTGAAGTCATTTGTACCATCTTGGACAGTGACAATGATTCAAGCATTGCTCTGAATTTTCACTCTAAGATTTGGTACTTAGCTGTCCCTAATTATTTGATAAATGCATAGGCAAGTAATATCCAAAGTGCAGGTTCACTTGCTTTACAAATAGGAGTGTATGCAGTCATGGGAGAGCCTTTATTTAATCGAGTTGCATATTGAAGTGACCATTGATAATAATCAGGTCAATTAATAGTTTAAAAATAATTGCTTAATATTCTATCACCAAACATCTCTCTGAACAGAAAGCACATGGTCCAAACATAAGGCAGTACATAAATTTTATTTTCAGCCCATTGTGAAATTGCTTTCAAACAAATCATTTTGACCTCTACTTGTGCAACAAGAGCTTCCTATCATCTCCAGTGGTCATCAGCAGCTCTTGTGGACATCCCAATTCTCCGGAGCAGATTTGAGGAGGAAGTTTAGGTCTATAAGTGAAATGGAAAATCTACTCCACCCCGCAGCAGAATGACCCCATTGGACACAGCCAAAACAAACAAACAAACAAAGCTGTCCAGAGACTTTTAGTATTGTGATGGCATATAAAAATTTTAAATAAATAAAATAAATTGAGATACAAGACATTCTGCAGGATTCATTCAAAGGAAGCACCTGCTGTAGTAAGTGTGCACCATTTCCTACAAAAGGGGTTTCCTACCCTCCAACTTTGTTTCACTTGTCCTTGCAAAATCTATTAATGGGATTGCACCAGTAGGTGAACCCAAGCCCTCCCACACTTCCTTCTGTCCAAGGGGGCCCAGTGGCCAGCCTGGGAGAGTGAAATATAACTAGGGTCTAAGCACTCTTCACTATGTGTAAGTGCTGCAGCTGGCCATTTGATGGTCCACTTGCACAGGAAAGCTGCACAGATAAGCCAGTCAGGAGCATGCATTTCTGTTGCACAGCCTGTAGAATACATCAGGAACACATGCTGGAACTATTCCTGTCAAGTATACCACGTCATGCTAAGGGTTACCTTTAAAACTGACTATACCTGCACTAATTACATTTTCCTAGGAATGGGAAGCATTGCTTTCCAAAAGAGGCTACATGTTGAAAAAATAAAATAAAAATCACATACTCTGGGCATAAATTACCCATGAAATTCCTTCTAGAGTCAAACTACATTAAGCCTGCCTGAGTTATATTTCAAGAAATGGCCATATATTTATTTATTTTATTTTCTGAAGCAAGATAACTTACTGTTTTCCTTCAGAAAATGATTTAGAATTCAAATTGCTAATGTTTAGTGTATCCCTGGTAAAGATTACAAAAGAATTAGAGAAACAAGAGAAGAAAAATGGCTTTTATATTTTCAGTAGAGACTTAACAAGAGGCAGGATTTTCTGCTTTTAAAAAGTCTGAATGCAGAGAGGGATCTTGGCTTGGTTTCTATGCAACAAAAATATAATGGGTGTATGCATTATTTATTACCTAACTGAGAACTGCTTTTTTGGCCTTCATATTTCAAATAGCACTTTAAAATAGCATTTTTAAAAAGCTAAGTTAACCATCATCCATAAAGATTAATCTTCGATTCTGTTAGATTCAGTACCTTTCTTTCATGTACAGAGTCGAATTGTGCCTCACATTCTTTCTCAGTTAGATGGTACCACAACAGTTCTGGCTGGGGTCCACCAAAGAAGTCCTTTCTTTGGCTGCTTCATGCCAGAGTGTTGTAGACTAAAGAGGTGCTGAACATCTCTGCAACACAACAGCCAAACAGCTCACACTGGGAAGAGGGTGGAATTATTGCACAAATGCCTGGGTGATCCCCAGCCACCTCCACAGCTCCAAGGTTTGAAGGGGAACTCTGTGTGGCACATCACATGCCATGGATTCCAGCAGCACTCTTGCCATGGCCAGTGCATCAAACAAAACTGTAGAGTTCTAAGGTCTCAGCTCTTTCCAGGCAATCAGTACCCCAATATATGCGGAGCTGCCTTCTTCACTGGGTTTACCACATACTTCAGAGTTGTGTGAAGCAGAACGCATGTGGGTTTCAGGATTTGGAGTACGGGAGTTTTAGCTATGGGGCAATGGTAATTGTGGTGATGATGATAGTCCAGTTAATCATCCAAAATCCTATGCTCTGAACATGACTGGATGCTGGATCAAGAAACATTCACTTTCTTTCACATTCACTTTCAAGCTCCTTCAGAACACTCGGAAGTCTAACCAGAGCACTTTCTATGTGTAACTGCACATGGGTAGTCTCTGTATGTACAGTCAGACACTCTGCTTTTTCAGAGTCTCCAATCAGGTAGAAAGGTGCATGCACATATAGTTGTATGCCTCTTCCAGTGAATGCACTGACATCAAATCCTGAGTACACATGATTGAACATCTAAACAAAGGACCAAGGTGTGCCTGGTATGTAGAAAAGAGCAATCTTTGTTACCCATAGAGGACAACCAAGTATGTAATCACAACTTCCTGGTAAAATTCCTCTTTTTATTTCAAGATAAGACATTTGGAGAAATAAATTAATTCATCATATTCTCCCAAGGAAGCCCTATGAAATGCTATCCTGCTGTTTGTCAGTCCTACTGAAGTCTTTCTCACATAATTAATGCTGCTGGTGAACAGAGAGCCTGGATAAACTTGCAATGAATTAAAGATTGCTTTTTTCAAGTTGAAACTAATTCTGAATCTTTCTGAAGAAAAAGATGGTCAATAGCAATGTAAATAGCCAAAAGCAAATGTGATCCTTATTAATCAATTCACTCTTCAACAAATGTCACAGGATAACTTAATATTTGCCTGCCAGAAAGCAAAGGCCTTTTTGAAAATTGTTGTTGACCCTTTTCCAATAAAATATTTTGCACATGACCTGCTTCCTTACCCAATCTGTTGCCCTCCAGATGTTTTTACTATAATTCCAATGAGCTCCAGGCAACATCACTGATGGGAGCTATAGTGTAAAACATCTGGAAAGTAACAGGCTTGGGAAAGCTATAATAAACCAAGAAATTCTGGGAAGCCTGAAGGGCAATAAGTACTCAGGGAAACATTATCTTTCACAATAAACACAGCAAAAGATGCTGCATTGTGGGAACTAAGCCAGCTTTGTAAATAAACCCATAGAGCCCAAGAAAATAAGGTGGTTCTTGTTATTATTGTTATTGCTGTAGCACATGTTAATATCTAATGGGCCAATACCTCAGAGTGATGTTGGACCAGTGATCCATGGAATGAGATCTCATCTTGTTGAAAAAAGAATTTATTTATTTAAAGTTTTTTTATGTTGTCCCAATACTAAAAGTATCTGCATGGTTAAAAAAACAAAAAACAACACAAAACATTTACAACAACACTGCATCCAATAAATAATTGGTTTTATCCTTGTTTTTATCATTAACTGTTAAAATATTTGGAAAATAAAATAAAAATAAAAAGTACTTCCTGATCAAGAACTTTGAAGTACTTTCACATGTTCTAGGTCTCTGATGGACACACTGAGCTCCTTTACATATAATCATTAGCTGTGGAGATAGCTATTTTTCCTTATAATATCTATGAGGACATCTACTTAGATAGAAGCTTTGTTTTATGTATTTCTTTGCTTGATTTGTATCCTGCCTTTCACTGAAAAACCAAATAATAATAAAATAGAGATATCAAGTAACACTATTAAAATACAAACATATCAAACAAAATACATTAGTTAAAAACGTTAAAGCACATTAAGAAGAAATAAGATAGAAGTAGCATTTACCAGTTCACACCTAGTTCACCAAAACAAGAGTTTAACAGCCAAAAGCCTGTCTGAATACAAATTCCTCCAGGTGGATGGACAATAAAGATTGAAGTGAGTTTTGTCTGCCAAGTATATTCCTGAGGTAGAAGGTGTGCTTGCAGGTAGCATGGTCACTTGTGAGGAACAGCCTTCCTCACCCCTGGACATATTGCCTAGTTCCTGACACAGCCTGCTCTTCCCCAGATAGTCAGACTCCAAGATGCAAACTTAGTTTTCCAAATGGAATGCAAACTCATTCAAGACAGTTCCACATTTCTACCAAGAGCAGCTGGCTCTGCAACCCAAAATAGCGCTGTCTGATGTGGATTAAGTTTTAGCATGTTCATCCTTATCCATCTCCAAACCATCTCCATTTCCAGTTCAAAGTTTCCACAGTCTTCCAGTGTTTCAATGATAGGGAAAAATGGTGAAACTGAGCATCTTCATTTGACATATGAAAATCAATATATACTATAATCCTTTCTGCAGGCATGCAGTATCTTGTTCCACTAGAACATTAGGACTGTGCAGACATTGCAGCATTTACAACTGTACATACAAAAGCTCTGTCTGTGTGACTGAGAACCCTACAAAATGGAATAGGATCGCCCATCACGCATTAAAGCTTATTCAGAAACTATCTGTATATACACTTTCTGTAGACATTATGCCCAACACATGTAAGGGAGTAGTGGTAAGAAGTAAGTAAATAAGCAGTAGTTGGCACTTCTGTTGTTATAAAGTGTCACTGTACACAGCCTGCAAAATCCTTATGAGAATTTAATTTCCACATAATCCATGTAAAAGCAACTAGCAGCAGCTCTGAAGAATAATAAGGAAGTTTTAAAGCAAGATGGTATATGGATTACAATGTCTAAATGCATTTGCTTTTAGCAGACTCCAGGTATTGAAATGAATTTTATGATAACATCATTTTGATTCTATTTTATTCATGTTTTAATGTTGGAGCAAACCTTAGTTTCCAGGTTAAGGAAGAAACCCATATATTCACCTTCTTGATTTAAACTTGATAAGTATTATTAAGTTTTATTAAAGCAGCACAACATTGACTGATACTGTTCTGAGTTATATATCTAAATGTTAACTGGAGCACTTGCAGTAAAAGCAAACTCAAATTCTACACAATTGTTCAGTTCTTGTCCCTAACTGAGACCTCTTCAACTTATTCCCGGAGGCCTTAAGAAACAAAGGGGCTTTCTATAAGACATAGTAATGGAACTGTGGCCAGCGCAAACATAGTTTGATTAGTTATCCTTGACACAACTCCAATTTCCTGCTTGATCTGTTAGTCTGGCTCTTTTTCAGTTTTCTTACAGAGAAAAGATCAGCAAAAGGAAGATAACATTACATAAAAACTAGTATTGCTTGCTTTTGATTCTTAAACATAACCAAAACAGAGAGAAAGATGACAGTATCCAGGGCTCACAGTCCACCAGCTCTCGAGTGCATTGGGCTAGCAGGAACTTCTACTAACACAAAAGGTTTGCAAGTGCAACCCAGAGAACCAAGCAAAGTTTCCACTTCTGGATCCCCTTCCAGGATCATCTCTGATTTGTCCCATTCCAGAAGTGTCATTTCAAGCAGTGTTCAGTTTGTTTAAAGCTTTTGTATGCCATCCAATTTCTGAAAAATAATAAAACCAAACCAAACAAACATATCAGCTGTATCTCGTAAGCCTCTGACCTCAAAGACTTACACACGCCCTATGCCTGGCATGAGACACAGCAGTCTCCACCATCACCAGTCATGCACCACTCCGAATATGGTATCTTACAGAGAGTTCCAAATGGGTTGCCTATTTTGGATTGCAAAATCAGAGGGATTTTCAAGCCCCAGGGAGGGCTTGATAATGGGCTTATACAGTATTTAGCTTGATGAGTCTCAAATTGTGAAAACACCCACTCCTCCATTGCTTGTATTTGAAGAACAAAGTAATCTTTGATACATTGTTAATGACTTGCTTAGATTTCTCTCCATATTTTGGCAACATAGGGATCTGACAAAGCAAGATTTCTAATCAGTCAAAACAAAATTAATATGCAAGCTATAACAAGTAACTGTTGTTCTCTGCATGAAACAATTTAATTACTAAGAAAAGGTTAGTGGAACCATATGTCTTCAAATAGTAGTTCAACCCATATTTTTTGAAATGCAAAATATTAGAATTCACATAATGCAAATATCAAGGTTCTACATACCATTTGATGATAACAAGTGCCTGTAAATGCATCATGTTCAAATACCTATATTAAGTATATGCAGTAATTATATATTAAAGGGAATAATCTTTTACATAGCATTTACTGAGGTAGTATTCAATACTCAAGTACTCTAGCAAGTACTTTTTTCCTCCCATTCAAACCCCATGTGCAGTTATTATGAATGTAAAATTTGGTATTTTCCAAACAATTCTATATGATTTATGGCCTAACATCTACTTCTAATTTAAAATTTAGCAACATACCACTGCAATCCATATGTTTATATGACATTTGGTCACTTTTATGGCTAAACATAGGAGACACATCACCCAGAAATAAGATATAGATGTGCATAACATCTTTTCATACAACTGTTACCACATAAACCATGTGCTTGCTCAGCCTGTGGTCAGGTGGTAAATTCCAGGCCTCTGATCTCCTTCTCTGTGGTTCTTTATCTTTAAAGAAACTTTGAGCAGAGCTGCCCTTCAAATACAGGACACCTTCAAAGAGATGATTGTGCTCTTTCAAACAGTAAACTGCCCTCTAAACAGAATACAGGACAGCCCTACATTGCTCAGGGTAAACATATCATCCATAAATTTGTCTAATAACCTTTCAAAACCATCCAAGCTGATGGCCATTACTATTTCTTTTGGAAGCAAATCTGATAGCAGGCTTTCCTGGGAGCTGGGGACTGGGGGGAAGGCCAGCAAAAATGACCTCACCTCTTCTCTTAGTGAAGACTTCTGCTGGATCAAAAGCATTTCTCTGAACAGAAAATTGCCGCTGAATGCAGTCCATTTACTTCAGCAAATCTGCAAAGCATTTGCATGGCAACTTTATTCTGTCATTTTAAGCACAGCTACTTAGAAGTTATTTATTTATTTATTTAGGGAACTTCTATGCCGCCCCATTCGCCAAAGCCTCGGGGTGGCTCACAAACATAAATAAATAACATCCTATAAAACAATATAAATTAAGTCGCCCTGGCCAAAGAATAAAATAAATAAGTAATATTAACAATTAAAATAATGTTTGAATAAAAAGGTCTTTGCCTGGCGCCGAAAAACAAATAACGACGGCGCCAGGCGGATCTCTCTGGGGAGCGCATTCCATAGATTGGACGCCACCGCAGAGAAAGCGCTCCTCCGAGTACTTACCCTCCTAATTTCCTTCACAGATGGTTCTCGGAGAAGGGCCTCTCCTGCTGATCTTAAGGGGTGGGTGGGCATATATGGACGTAAGCGCTCCTTCAGGTAATTCTCAGTGTAGGTAATATTAGTAACAAATGTTAGGAATAAATTGTGGTGATATAGAAATTCTTGTATGTAATGATATAGTAATTCTAGGAGAAACATATATGTGTAGAGCAAGACTGGTCCAAGGTGCTTTGAGACAGTTTATAAAAGTGCTAAATAAATAAACAAGGCTGGTGCAGTGTGCTTTGCTATCTGTGACAATATACCAGCTTGTTCCTCTCCATATCATATAGAGAAGGCAACCAGAAGGGAAACTGCCTCTTACTTCAGCAGTGCTAATAGGATAACATCCTCCATCACCCCTGAAGTACCAAGCAGACATTAAGCTGCCCAGCACACAGAGCTCTGTGTTTTACAACCTTACCATCATATACAATCACACAGACTGAGGCTGAGGTGGCAGCCTCAGTCTGCTTAATTGTAGAACAGCCAACCTTGTTGTAGCGGCTTCTAGTTTTCCTCAATGAACAGGGTATAGTGTTCTTCAGGGTACAATTCAGGGTACAATACAAGGGCAGTCCTTGTACAGGCATGAAGGCTTGTCTGCATTAGGGCTTAGGGCTTGCATGAGAAATCCTGCTTAAAATAAAAGATGGATCAGCTTTTCTCAGCTTGCCATATGTAGTTCATTTTGATGTATTCCCTACTCAATAATGCCTTTAGCAGCAAAGCTTTTGTATCTTATCCTGGACCTCATTATGGACTTTACTCAATAGTTGGCTGATGCATTCGGTGCTATTTAAAAGCTGCCACTTCGTTGAGCTGAATGTGTCCAGCTTTACTCTTAACACATCTCATGGAAGAAGGTAATGTAGATTTACTGGCTTGCTATAACTGTTTCTATTTTCATTACAGGCTTTCAATTATTCTCATTTTGAATGTGTGTCTATGACAGGGAGATGTGTGTGTGTGTCCTTGTGTGTGTGTATAAAGCCCTGCCAAATGGCTAACACAGGTCATGCATTAATTCAGGTATCGTTTACCCATTTTTGCTTGAAAATTATAAAGATGTTTCAGAAGAAAGGAGGATCAGATGGACTCAATATTCAAACATAGGTTATTTTATCGCAAATTTGTGAGCCAGAGAATCTCTTTTCCATAAAGAACAAGTAGTATACAGAGGAAGTATGCTGCTTCCAACACTGAAGCTAACATATAATCATTAGGACTAGTATTAAGCCACAGTAAAACAGAAATGGGAGCAGTAAATCCACAAGAAGAAGAAGACACAAAATACTTTAGAAATCCTAAGCTCCCTCTAAGCCCTCTTCACCACTGAGACACTGAAGAAGATTCTTCTTCCTGGTACTGCAGCTAGGATAAAATCAGAGACTATGCTCAGTAAATAAAGCAGAGACCTTCTCCCTTATGTGGAGTTTCTTCTGCTTCTGATGGGACCAGTGAAGTTATTCTTCCTACCACTGTGGATGACAGCATGGAGATCTACTCTGAAGCCCCTTCCATTTCTGAGGGAACACAGTTGCATTATTTATGAAAGCAGATTCATTAGAATTGGATAATATGTTAAGGAATAGAGCATATTTGACCATGACAGCTTATGTCTGCTTGAATGAGAAGTTTGAGGAACCGGAAAGGGAATGTGTACAGAGAAGTGGCCTTTTACATTTTCTTTGTTAGTGTGTTTGTGTGTTTTTAGCTCAATTAGCTATGAAAGGGTTCACCACAAGGAAGATGCCTTTTGAAAGGAAAGCAATTGGCAGTTCCTCCTGCCCTTCACAAAAAAATTAAAAAAAAGAGGAGAAGAAAGGGTGCTCTTATCTTTCCAGTTGCCAAATCAGGGGGACCAGTAGCAACTCCATTCCCCCCTCCCAAAAGTGAACAAGTATGGCCTCCTCCAGTGTGAATTTTCCCAGGAGTTAGTTCCATTGGAATCTATGTTATTTAGTTGTGACTGGCACAGTGGTTTAAACTGCTGAGCTGCTGGATTGGTTGATCGAAATGCCGTCTGTTCAAATCCGCAGGATGGGGTGAGCTCCCATGCTTTGTCCCAGCCCCTGCCAACCTTGCAGTTTGAAAGCATATAAATGCAAGTAGATAAATAGGTACCACTTTGGTGGGAAGGTAGCAGCTTTCTGTGCACCTCAGTGTTTAGTTATGCTGGCCACTTGACCACGAAAACTGTGGACAAACGCTGGCTCCCTTGACTAGGAAACGGAGATGAGCACCACCCCCAAGAGTCAGACATGACTGGACTTAACATCAAGAGGAAACCTTTACCTTTTAAGGCTACTGAAGCATTGAAAATCAATCTGATTTATTTCTGAGCAGACATGCATTTCATTTCATTTCTTGAGCAAGAAGACAAAGAGGCGATTGAACAGGCTTGAAAAGACAGTGCAAAGTTTATTTTCCAAAGCAGAGAGGAGGGGGCATTTTCAAGTCTGAGAGAGAGAGAGATTGCTGAGGATGCAAGAGAGGAGTGAAAACCACCCAAGGAATGCCAAGTTGCTGTCATTTGTCAAAGCCTTGACTGGTCACTTTCTCTTCCCTTCCCCACTCCACCAGTCAATTGAAACCGCTCTTCCCAGCTTCAAAACAGAACCGCAGGCTTACGCTTGGAGAAAACTAACATAAACAAACAAAAAACTACAAAATATAAAAAGCCATGCTATAGCATGGCTGGAGAATCCAAGATACTGGCAGTAGTATCATAAAGAGGATGGGTTTAGGTCATGAGACACAGCAGTGAGTCAGCTATTAAGGTGTCAAGAAAATGCCAAGATAGATTGCTCCATCCTTCTGAAAGGATCAATCAAGGATTCTTTTACCTGGTAGGACAGGACAGGACAGGACCCCTTCCCCTGTGCCCACTGTCCTTCCCCCAATCACTAATCACATGGTGGTTTTCCACCGGTTGTGCAGCTTTTACCCCATTTTAAAAGGCTGAAATACCTCTTCTAAGGTTTAGTTACTGTCAGTATGATCTTCAGACCAACTATGTTTTGTTCTGTTCAGTCTGGTTTAGTTTTTATATTTTAGCTCAGCCACTTCACTCTTTTTGCCTTGATGCTCACCCATTACTGGAATGTGGCTTCCATGAGCCACTCCAAAATCAAATTAGGGCTTCACACTGGAGGTTTTGCACCTGTGTCCTAGACTTTAGGACCTAGATTGTGTTTTTACTGGTCAGTTATAAACAACTGAGGCAGCCTGGTCAACTGGTCCATTGCTGAATATTAAAAAGGAAACAGCGTAATAACAATATGCAGCAGGTATATGGGGCCACACTCCATTGTGTTGCAGAACTGAGTACAAGTCAACATCATTAACACTAGTGCTCCAACAGCATTGGATACTGCTCACAGTGTGTTCCAAGCAGTCCTTACATTTCTTACAATGTATGGTGGGACAACATTACTTTCAAACAACAATAGGTGATTTGGGCTGAAAAAATTGGATTTGCCACCTAGTAAAAGTAAAGCTAAGCCAAGCTTCAGAGAATGACTAATTTGCTGCATTCATTCATATAAGCTCGAACAGAAAACTGAAGTTGCAAAATTTAGGCTTAAATTGAAGAAAGTAGAGAAAAGCACTAGGCCCCTCAGGTATGACCTAAATCATATCCCTGATGAATATACAGTAGAGGTGACAAATAGATTTAAGGAATTAGATCTGATAGACAGAGTGCCTGAAGAACTATGGACGGAGGTTCACAACATTGTACAAGAGACAGCAACTAAAACCATCCCAAAGAAAAAGCAAGAAAGCAAAATGGCTGTCTGAGGAAGCTTTACAAATAGCTGGGGAAAGAAGGGAAGCGAAAGGCAA